>NW_023416760.1:0-79802 GCF_012460135.2 Molothrus ater | reverse complement strand
AAAAATAATGAAATAGGAAACAATAAAAAATTAATGAAATATTGCAAATGAAATATTGCAAATGAAATATTAAAAATATTAAAAACTGAGAATAATGAAAATAAAATATTTAAAAAATGAAATATTAAAAAATGAAAAGTTAATGAAATATTAATGAAATATTGAAAAGTTAATAAATAATTAAATATTAAAAAATGAAAAATTAAACAATGAAAAATTAAATAATGAAATATTAAACAATGAAATACTAAAAAATGAAAAATTAAATAATGAAATATTGAAAATATTAAAAAATGAAATATTAAAACATGAAAAATAATGAAAAAATAAACAATGAATTATTGACAAATGAAATATTAAAAAATGAATTAATAATGAAATAGTGAACAATGAAAAATTAAATAATATAAAAATGAATAATGAAATATTAAAAAATGAATTTATAAACAATGAAACATTAAACAATGAAATATTAAAAAATGAGAAATTTAAAAATGACATATTAATGATATATTAAACCATGAAATATTAAAAAATGAATTTATAAACAATGAAATATTAAACAATGAAACATTAAAAAATGAAATATTAAAAAATTATTTAATAAACAATGAAATAATTAACAATGAAATATTAAAAGTGACTTAATAAAATAAGAAATACTAAACAATAAAATATTGATGAAATATTAAAAATTAAAAATTAAATAATGAAATATTAAACAATTATTAAAAATGATTTAATAATTAAATATTAAACAATGAAAAATTAAACAATTAAATATTGTACAATGATTAAAAATGAATTATTAATGGAATATTAAACAATGAAAAATTAAATAATGAAACATTATGCAATGAAATATTAAAAATGAATTAATAATGAAATATTTAAAAATGAAACAATAAAAATGAAAAATTTAAAATGATAAATAATGGAATATTTTTAAATGAAATATTAAAAAATGAAATACTAAAAATGAATTAATAAATAATGAAATATTAAAAAGGGAATATTAAACAATGAAATTATTGATCAGCCCTTCTGAAAGGTGGAGCCGAGATTCCCATCCCCGCCCTCAAGCAGTGCCACAAACATGGGCACCAAACCAAAAAAATAAAATAAAATAAAATAAAAAATGGAGACGGCGGAAAGTGCGGCTGCCGTAAAGCGTGAGTGGCGCAAAATGTCGCAAAAGGTGCCGTAAAGCGCGACTGTCGTAAAAGGACCTGTAAAGCGCGACTGTCATAAACGGTGCCGTAAAGCGCGACTGTCGTAAAGTGCGACTGTCGCAAAAGGTGCCGTAAAGCGCGACTGTCGTAAAAGGCGCCGTAAAGCGCGACTGTCGTAAAAGGCGCCGTAAAGCGCGACTGTCGTAAAAGGTGCCGTAAAGCGCGACTGTCGTAAAAGGTGCCGTAAAGCGCGACTGTCGTAAAAGGGGCCGTAAAGCGCGACTGTCGCAAAATTGCCGTAAAGCGCGGCTGTCGTAAAAGTGGCCGTAAAGTGCGACTGTTGTAAAAGGTGCCGTAAAGCGCGACTGTCTCGAAATGTCGTTAAATGTGCCGTAAAGCGCGACTGTCGCAAAATGAGCCGTAAAGCGCGACTGCCGTAAAGTGCCGTAAAGTGCGAGTGTCGTAAAGGCGGCCGTAAAGTGCGACTGTCGTAAAAGTGGCCGTAAAGTGCGACTGCCGTAAACTGTCGCAAACGGTGCCGTGAAGCGCGACTGTCGCAAAACTGCCGTAAAGCGCGACTGTCGTAAAAGGGGCCGTAAAGCGCGACTGTCGTGAAACTGCCGTAAAGCGCGACTGTCGCAAAAGGTGCCGTAAAGCGCGACTGTCGTAAAAGCGGCCGTAAGGCGCGACTGTCGTGAAACTGTCGTAAAGTGCGACTGTCGTAAAAGGAGCCGTAAAGCGCGACTGTCGTAAAAGGTGCCGAAAAGCACGGCTGTCGCGAAAACTGCCGTAAAGCGCGACTGTCGCAAAAGGGGCCGTAAAGCGCGACTGTCGTAAAAGTGGCCGTAAAGTGAGACTGCCGTAAACTGTCGCAAAACGGAGCCGTAAAGCGCGACTGTCGTAAAAGGGGTCGTAAAGCGCGACTGTCGTAAAACGGACGTAAAGTGCGACTGTCGTAAAATTGCCGTAAAGCGCGACTGTCGTGAAACTGCCGTAAAGTGCGACTGTCGCAAAAGGGGCCGTAAAGCGCGACTGTCGTAAAACGGCCGTAAAGCGCAGCTGTCGCGAAACTGCCGTAAAGTGCGACTGTCGTAAAAGCGGCCGTAAAGTGCACCTGTCGCAAACGGTGCCGTAAAGCGCGACTGTCGTAAAAGGTGCCGTAAAGCGCAACTGTCGCAAAAAGTGCCGTAAAGCGAGACTGTCGCAAAACTGCCGTAAAGCGCGACTGTCGTGAAAGGTGCCGTAAAGCGCGACTGCCGCAAAGCTGCCGTGAAGCGCGACTGTCGTAAAATGTCGCAAAAGGCGCAGTAAAGCGCGACTGTCGCAAAAATGTGCCGTAAAGCGCGACTGCCGTAAAATGTCGCAAAAGGCGCCGTAAAGCGCGACTGTCGTAAAGTGCCGTAAAACTTGCCGTAAAGTGCGACTGTCGTAAAGGCGGCCGTAAAGCGGCACTGTCGTAAAACTGCCGTAAAGCGCGACTGCCGTGAAAGGTGCCGTAAAGCGCGACTGTCGTAAAATGTCGCAAAAGGTGCCGTAAATCGCAACTGTCGCAAAAGGAGCCGTAAAGCGCGACTGTCGTAAAGCGCGACTGTCGTAAAGGGTGCCGTAAAGCGCGACTGTCGCAAAAGGTGCCGTAAAGCGCGACTGTCGCAAAAGGAGCAGTAAAGCGCAACTGTCGCAAAACTGTCGTAAAGCGCGACTGTCGTAAAAGGAGCCGTAAAGCGCGACTGTCGCAAAATGTCGCAAAAGGTACCGTAAATCGCAACTGTCGCAAAAGGAGCCGTAAAGCGCGACTGTCGTAAAGCGCGACTGTCGCAAAAGGTGCCGTAAAGCGCGACTGTCGCAGAAGTGCTGTAAACCGCGGATGTCGTGAAAGCGGCCGTAAACCGCGACTGTGGCAAAACTGCCGTGAATTTTGACTGTCGTAAAAGGAGCCCCGTTCAGCCGTGTTCAGCAGAGCCTTTGCACACGGGTGTTTAAAGCACTTTAATGGCCTCTCCCGCCGGGCCGTGGCTGCCGCGGGGCCGCTCCCAGCCCTCAGGCGCTGCTCCGCCCCTCGCGGTTGCCGGGAGTCTGCAGCGGGACCCGCCCCCTTCTCCCCTTGGCACCGCGCGGCTCCCGTAGCCGCGGCCCCGCCCCTTTGTCCCCTTGGTACCGCACGGCTCCCGTAGCCGCGGACCCGCCCCTTTGTCTCCTTGGCACCGCGCGGCTTCCGTAGCCGCGGCCCCGCCCCCTCCCGCCGCTTCTCCCCCGTTCCCCGCGAGTGCGGCCGCTCCTCCCGCCCCCCCTGTCCCCTTTGCCGACCCAGCGGGGCCGGTGCCAGCCCCGGTCCCGTCGCTGCTGCTGCGTCTTTGCCATTCCCTGCGGCTCCCGGCTCTGCGGTGCCGAGCGCGCCTGGTGCGGCCGCGCTGCCGCCCCCGTCAACCCCGGCGTTCCGAGCTGCCCACGGTTAACCCCGTCCCTGCCAGCGTTCCGACGCCATCCCCCGCTCCCGGCACAGCACCGGTGGCCGCGGCTTCTCCGCTGCCGCCGCCGCTCCAGCCCAGCCTCCCCGCGGCGCCGCCCCTGCCCGCCGGGCCGGCCGCCGCCCCAGCTCCCGGGGGCCGCACGCCGCGCTCCAGCCGCCGGACCGGCCCGCCGCAGCTCGCCATGGCCGCCCCGCAGCCCCTCCCGCCACCCCGCCGGGATCATCTCCCGCTGCCGAAGCCGCTCCGCCGCCGCTGCCGCCGCCCGCGGTCGCTTCCCCGCTCCTGCCGCCGCCGCCGCTGCATGGCGGGGCGGAGCCGCGCCTTCCCCAGCGCGGCTCCCGCTTCAGAGCCGCCTCCTGCAACCGCGGCGTTCCCTTCCACGGCCGCGGCCCCGTTCCCGTTCCCGCAGCTCCACCGCCTCCCGCACCCCCCGGCCGTGCCCGCCCGCCGCCATCACGGCTCCCCCCACGCCGCCTTAGCGACGCGACGCGCGCATGCGCAGCTGCTACGACCGCCGCACCAGCGATATCCCTCCGCGCCGCTTCCGGGATCAGTAGCGCGCATGCGCAGTTCTGTCTGCGCGGCCCCGCCGCCGCCATGTCCCCCCCCGCCCCCCTTCTCGTTGCTTTGGCCGCAGTTTTGGTGCAGCCCGGTCCCGGTTCCGGGGCGCTCCGTGCCGCTGTCCCGGCCACAGCCGCCATCCCCGGGCCCGGGCACGCCGCTTCCGCCGCCACCGGGTCCGGACGCGGCACCACAGCGGCGGAAACTGCGGCGCCTCGCGTGTATCCCTCCGCGCCTCGCGTGTATCCCTCCGCGCCTCTGCCGCTGCCGGGGCTTGAGGAGCCGGGTATGGACCGCATCACCGAGAGATCCCTCCGCGGCGCGGGGCGCTGCACTGCCCACACCTGATATCCCTCCGCGTGTTCGCCTTCCGCGCTCCCAGCAATGAGTGGGACTACTTTCCCCCTCCGAATTCCCACCAAAATTCGCCAAAATCGGCCCCAAATTCGCCCCAAATTGTCTTCAAATTCTCCCAAAAATTGCCCCAATTTTGCCCCGAAATTTGCCCCTCAAAATCGGCCCCAACTCCACACAAAATTTTCTTCAAATTCTCCCAAAATCGGCCCCAAATTTGCCCCAAAATTTTCCCCTCAAAATTGGCCCTAAACTCCCCCAAAATTTGCCCAAAATTGTCTTCAAATTCTCCCAA
Organism: Molothrus ater; assembly: GCF_012460135.2. Taxonomy (NCBI): domain Eukaryota; kingdom Metazoa; phylum Chordata; class Aves; order Passeriformes; family Icteridae; genus Molothrus; species Molothrus ater. Next base: position 74,952 of record NW_023416760.1, on the reverse strand, counting down.
AAATTGCCCCAAATTTGCCCCAAAATTCCCCCCTCAAAATTGTCTTCAAAATCTCCCCAAAATTCCCCAAAATTTTCCCCCCCAAAATTGTCTTCAAATTCTCCCAAAAATTGCCCCAAAATTTTCCCCTCAAAATTGGCCCCAAACTCCCCCAAAATTCCCCCAAAATTGTCTTCAAATTCTCCCAAAAAATTGCCCCAAATTTGCCCCAAAATTTCCCCCCCAAAATCGGCCCCAAAGTCCCGCAAAATTCCCCCATAATTTTCTTCAAATTCTCCCAAAAATTGCCGCAATTTTGCCCCAAAATTCCCCCCTCAAAATCGGCCCCAAACTCCCTCAAAATTGTCTTCAAAATCTCCCCAAAATTCCCCAAAATTTTCCCCCCCAAAATCGGTCCCAAACTCCCCCAAAATTGTCTTCAAATTCTCCCAAAAATTGCCCCAAATTTGTCCCAAAATTCCCCAAAATTTTCCCCTCAAAATCGGCCCCAAATTTCTCCCAAAATTGTCTTCAAACCCTCCCAAAAATTGCCCCAAATTTTCCCCCAGTCCCCAAAATTCACACCTGGGGGGTTTGGGGACACCTGAGATTCACACCTGGAGAACAAGAACCTCCCTAAATTCACACCTGAGGGGTTTGGGGACACCTGAGATTCACACCTGTCACACCTGGAGGGGGATGTTGGGGGACCCCAAAATTCACACCTGGAGGCTCCAGACGCCATTTTTTAAAATTTATTCACCTGCCCAGGTGTGCGGGGACGCCTGAGCTGCCAGAAAGGGGGGAGGGGCCAGGTGAGAGGGCCAGGTGAGAAATTCCAGGTGAGGTTCAGATAAAAGATTCAGGTGAGAGATTCCAGGTGGGTTCCAGGTGAGGGTTCCAGGTGAGAGCGGCCAGGTAAGGTTCAGGTGAGAATTCCAGGTGAGGGCAACCAGGTGAGGTTCAGGTGAGGGCAACCAGGTGAGAGGTTCCAGGTGCCAGGTGAGCCCCACCAGGTGAGCTCCAGGTGAGTCCCAGGCTCCAGGTGAGCGAGTCCAGGTGAGCTCCACCAGGTGATCCCCACCAGGTGAGTCCCAGGTGAGCTCCTCCAGGTGAGCTCAGGGGGCGTTGTCCATCAGCTGCAGCTCCTCCCCCTCGCCAGGTGAGGCCCTCCTGGGCAGGTAAATGGTGCCGGGGGCCCTCAGGGCGTCCAGGTGAGCTGGGGACACACCTGGGGTCACCTGGGGTCACCTGGGACACACCTGGGACTCACCTGGGACACACCTGGGACACACCTGGGACTCACCTGGGACACACCTGGCCCGCAAGGTGAGCCAGAGCAGGGCCCCGCCCAGTGACGTCAGCAGCACCAGCAGCGCCACCAGGTAGGAGCAGGTGGGGGCCACACCTGGGGGACAGGTGAGGGGGGTGGGGGAGGCGTCACACCTGGGCTCACCTGCCCCAGCCTTCTCACCTGTCCTCACCTGTCCTTACCTGTCCCACCCTTCTCACCTGTGCCACCTTCACCTGTCCTTACCTGTCCCACCCTTCTCACCTGGACTCACCTGTTCCCTCCTTCTCACCTGTCCCACCTTTCTCACCTCTCTGACCTTCCCCTGTCCCACCTGTCCTGGCTCCTCCCTTCTCACCTGTCCCACCTTTTCCCTTTCTCACCTGTCCTGGTTTAACCCTGCACACCTGTCCCAGCTTTACCTGTCCCACCTGTCCTGGTTTTCCTTTCTCACCTGTCCCGCACCTTTAGCCCCTCCCCTCTCACCTGCAGCCCCTCCCGTTTAGCCCCTCCCTCCCATTTGGGCCTCACCTTTAGCCCCTCCCCCTCACCTGAGCCTCACCTGGAGCCCCTCCCCCACACCTGTCCCTCACCTTTAGCCCCTCCCCCTCACATTTGGAGCCCCTCCCCCTCACCTTTAGCCCCTCCCCCAACACCTTTGGCCCCTCCCTCTCACCTTTGGCCCCTCCCCCACACCAGTCCCTCACCTGAAGCTCCTCCCCCCCAACACCTTTGGCCCCTCCCCCTCCCCTTTAGCCCCTCCCCCCCCTTCTCACCTTTGGGCATCTCACACCTGAGCTCCGCCGGGGCCCCACCTGCGCAGGTGCTCGGCCCCGCCCCCTCCTGCAGACAATCCTCCAGGTGCGCCTCGGATCCGTCACAGGTGAGCCCCGACAGGTAAAGCTGCCCCTGGGCCGCCAGGTGAGGCCCCACAGGTGCGCTGAGGGCGGGGCCGCAGCCCAGCTGCCGGCACAGCACCTGCGCCTCGGGCAGCCCCCAGGTGAGGCCGCACACCTGCAGCCAGGTGTGGTTCAGCAGCACCTGCACCTGCCCCGAGCAGGGCCCGGCCCCGCCCTGCAGCCGCACCTGGGGGGGATCCGCACCTGGGGGGGAGATGGGGACAGGTGGGGGCACCTGGGGGCACCTGGGCTCACCTGGGCACACCTGAATCCATTCGAGCTAATCTGAGCTCACCTGGCACACCTGGGGGCACCTGAGCACACCTGGGCACACCTGGGGGCACTTGGGCTCCTCACCCCATCTACATTACCTGAGCCCACCTGAGCCCCCCACAGGTGCTCACCTGGCCCCGCGCCTCATCTGGGCACACCTGTCCCCCCCAGGTGCTCACCTGTCCCAGGCGCTCACCTGTGCACACCTGTCCCTCACCTCTCCCACACGCTCACCTGTCCCCCTAGATGCACACCTGTCCCCTCACCTGCACACACCTGTCTCCCCAGGTGCTCACCTGTCCCCACACCTGTCCCTCACCTGTCCCTCACCTGTCCCTCACCTGTCCCTCACCTGCTCACCTGTCCCTCACCTGCCCCTCACCTGCTCACCTGTCCCTCACCTGTCCCCTCACCTGTCCCCTCACCTGCGCACTCGGCCGCCGCGTCCTCCTCGTGCCCGCAGCCGCCGCTCTCCGCCCAGGGCCGCCTCTCGCACCTGTCCAAGGTGAGCTCCTCACCTGTGCAGCGCACCTGGCCCAGCCACACGGGGCCCTCCCCCGGCCCGAAGCGCCCGCCCGGGGGTGCGGCCAGGGCGGGGCCGCAGCGCACCTGGCGGCAGGTGACGCGCGCGGCCGCCAGGTCCCAGGTGCGGCCGCAGACCGAGCCCCACCTGCCCAGGTGCAGCAGCTCCACCCGCCCCGCGCACCTGTGCGGGCCCCCGGCCAGGCGCACCTGGGCGGGCGGGGGCGGGGCGGGAACGGCCGGGACAGGTGAGGGCGACGGGGGAGGGGCTGCGGGGAGACAGGTGAGAGACAGGTGAGTGAATGGACAGGTGAGGGACAGGTGAGAGACAGGTGAGGGAGGGACAGGTGAGGGAGGGACAGGTGAGGGACAGGTGAGCAATGGACAGGTGACAGGTGAGGAGGGACAGGTGAGTGAATGGACAGGTGAGGGACAGGTGAGCACCTGGGACAGATGAGGGATGGACAGGTGAGGGAGGGACAGGTGAGGGGGGGACAGGTGAGGGCATGGGGGAAGGGGCCACAGGGAAAGGGGACAGGTGAGGGACAGGTGAGGGTGTGGGTGGGGCTGCAGGGGAAAGGAGGTGGGTGGCGCCAGGTGAGGATGGAGGACAGGTGAGGATGGAGGACAGGTGAGGATGGAGGACAGGTGCAGGCAGGTAAGGGACACCTCACGGCAGAGCTGTGCCCCACCCCCTCACCTGAGCACACCTGTCCCTGCTCACCTGAGCACACCTGTCCATTCCTATCTGTGCCCACCTGTCCCTGCTCACCTGTCCGTACCTGTCCATTCCTATCTGTGCCCACCTGTCCCTGCTCACCTGTTCTCACCTGTCTGTACCCACCCTCACCTGTTCTCACCTGTCCCTGCCCACCTGTCTGTACCTGTGCCCCCCTGCCCGTGCTCACCTGTCCATACCTGTCTGTGCTCACCTGTCCCTGCTCACCTCTTCTCACCTGTCTCTGCCTCGTCTCACCTGTCCATGCTCACCTGTCCATACCTGTGCTCACCTGTGCCCACCTGTCTGTGCTCACCTGTCCATACCTGTTCTCACCTGTCCCTGCTCACCTGCCCTCACTTGTCCACACCTGTCCCACCTGTCCCTGCTCACCTGTGCCCACCTGTCCCTGCTCACCTGTCCCTACCTGTCCTCAGCTGTCCATACCTGTCTGTGCACACCTCTCCCTGCCCACCTGTTCTCACCTGTCCATGCTCATCTGTCCGTGCTCACCTGTGCTCACCTGTCCATACCTGTCTGCGCCCACCTGTCCATACCTATTCTGACTGTTCTCACCTGTCAGTGCTCACCTGTCCCTCCCTGCCCTCACCTGTCCATGCTCACCTGTCTGCACTGTCCCCACCTGCCCTCACCTGTCCCCACCTGTCCCCCCCCGCCCTCACCTGTCCGTGCTCACCTGCCCTCACCTGTCCCCACCTTTCCCCAGCTGCCCTCACCTGTCCCCCCCGCCCTCAACTGTCCATGCTCACCTCTCCCCCCCTGCCCTCACCTGTCTGTGCTCACCTGTCCCCACCTGTCTCCCCCCGCCCTCACCTGTCCCCACCTGTCCCCACCTGTCTCCCCCTGCCCTCACCTGCCCATGCTCACCTGTCCCCCCCGCCCTCACCTGTCCGTGCTCACCTGCGCACTCCACGCCCGCGTCGCGCTGGTGCCCGCAGGTGTTGTTGCCCCAGGGGGGGGCGGGGCACTGCCCCAGGTGCCGCTCGCTGCCCGCGCAGGTGAGGTCGCTCAGCCACACCTGCCCCGAGCCCCGCCCGAACCGCGCCCCGCCCGGCGCCGACAGGGCCCGCCCACAGCCCACCTGGCGGCACACCACCTGCGGGACAGGTAAATGCACCTGGGTGAGAGACCTTAAACACACCTGGGGGACAGGTAAATACACCTGGGGACAGGTAAATACACCTGAGAGACCTTAAACACATCTGGCGGCACAGGTAAGCACACCTGGGGAACCTTAAATACACCTGGGGGACAGGTGACACACCTGAGTGACCTTAAACAAATCTGGGGGACAGGTAAATACACCTGAGGGACCTTAAATATACCTGGGGTACCTTAAATACACCTGAGGGAGCAGGTAAATACACCTGGGTGAGCTACAAACACACCTGGGACAGGTAAATACACCTGAGTGAGATACGCACACACCTGGGACAGGTAAATACACCTGAGTGAGCTTAAACACACCTGTGGGACAGGTGAATACACCTGGGTGAGCGACACACACACCTGGGTGACCTTAAATACACCTGGGGCAGGTAACACACCTGGGTGAGCGACACACGCACACCTGGGGGCAGGTAGCACACCTGAGTCACCTTGAACACACCTGGGGCAGCTGAACACACCTGGGTGTATTAAACACACCTGGGTGAGAGACAGGCACACCTGGGGGCAGGTGAGCACACCTGAGAGGCCTTAAATGCACCTGCGGGGCAGGTAACACACCTGGGGCAGGTAACGCACCTGCCTGAGCTGCAAACACACCTGAGCGAGCACAAACGCACCTGAGGGAGACCAGGGACGCACCTGAACTCACCTGTCCCCACCTGTCCTCACCTGTCCGTCCCCCCCACCTCACCTGTCCCACCTGTGCTCACCTGGGCGTTGCTCAGGCCCCACCCCCACCTCACCTGTCCCACCTGTCCTCACCTGTCCCCACCCCCATGCTCACCTGTCCCACCTGTGCTCACCTGTCCCCCCCCACAACCTCACCTGTCCCACCTGTGCTCACCTGTCTCCACCTGTGCTCACCTGGGCGTCTCTCAGGCCCCACCCCCGTGCTCACCTGTCCCCACCTCCATGCTCACCTGTCCCCCCCACCTCACCTGTCCCACCTGTGCTCACCTGTCCGTCCCCCCCACCACCTCACCTGTCCCACCCCCATGCTCACCTGTCCAACCTGTGCTCACCTGTCCCCCCCCACCCCCTCACCTGTCCCACCTGTCCCCCTCATTCTCACCTGCCCTCACCTGTCCGTCCCCACCACCTCACCTGTCCCCACCCGTGCTCACCTGTCCCACCTGTGCTCACCTGGGCGTCGCTCAGGTCCCAGCCGCGGTCGCAGACGCTGCCCCAGCGCCCCTCGTGCAGCACCTCCACCCTACCTGCGCACAGGTGAGGCCCGGCCGCCAGCCGCACCGCACCTGAGCCGGGGTCACCTGCGGGGACACGGACAGGTGAGGGAACGGCCACAGGTGAGGGAACGGCCACAGGTGAGGCTCACCTGGGCTGGGGGTACCTGTGAGACACGGACAGGTGAGGGAGCAGGGACAGGTGAGGCTCACCTGGACAGGTGAGGCACACGTTGCAGGAGCTCCCACATCACCTGCGCATGGCTCACCTGAGTAGACACCTGTGCACACCACACCCACGCACACCTGTCCATGGCTCACCTGTTGGTGCTCACCTGTGCACACCTGCACTCCCCTGTGCGCACCTGTCCATATCACACCTGTGCACACCTGTCTTTGCTCACCTGTGCACACTACACCCATGCACACCTGTCCATATCACACCTGTGCACACCTGTATGTGCTCACCTGTCCATATCTCACCTGTCCCTGCTCACCTGCGCACACCTGCGCAAACCTCTCTCACCTGTCCTTATCACACCTGTGCACACCTGTGTTCACTCACCTGCACATGCACCTGTCCCTGTTTCACCTGCGCACACACCTGTCCATGGATCACCTGTCCCACCTGTCCATATCACACCTGCGCACACCTGTGCTCACCTGTCCATGTCCCACCTGTCCACACCTGTCCGTGCCTCACCTGCGCACACCTGTGTCCACTCACCTGCGCACACACCTGCTCGTGTCTCACCTGTGCACTCACCTGTCCATGTCTCACCTGTCCCTGTCTCACCTGCGCAGATCACACCTGCGTCCTCCCCGTGGTGGCAGTTGTGCTGCCCCCAGGTGTATCTCAGCTGTCCCACCTGTCCCTGTCTCACCTGTCTCACCTGTCTCACCTGTCCATGTCTCACCTGTGCACACCTGTCCATGCTCACCTGTGCAGATCACACCTGTCTCACCTGCGCAGATCACACCTGCGTCCTCCCCGTGGTGGCAGTTGTGCTCGCCCCAGGTGTATCTCACCTGTCTCACCTGTCCGTGTCTCACCTGTCCATATCACACCTGTGCACACCTGTCCATATCACACCTGTCCGTGCTCACCTGCGCAGATCACACCTGCGTCCTCCCCGTGGTGGCAGTTGTGCTCGCCCCAGGCGCGGTGCCCGCACCTGAAGAAGTCGAGCTCCTCCCCCGTGCAGGTGACGTCGTCGAGCCAGATGGGCCCCTCCCCCCGGCCGTACCTGGCCCCACCTGGCGCCTCCAGGGCGGGGCCGCAGCCCAGGTGAGCGCAGAGCACCTGGGCCTGGCGCAGCCCCCAGGCGTCGTCGCAGACGGAGCCCCACAGGTGCGCGCGCAGCACCTCCACCCGCCCCGCGCACCTGTCGGGCGCACCTGAGAGCCGCAGCCGGGGCGGGGCCGGCACCGACGACTCTGCGGGGAGAGGGAGGGGTCACCTGGGGGAGTTACCTGGGCGCAGGTGAGGGGTCAGGGTTACCTGGGCACAGGTGAGGGGCAGGTGTGAGGGGGTCAGGGTCACCTGGGGGCACCTGGGGACAGGTGAGGGGTCAGGGGTTACCTGGGCATTACCTGGGGGCACCTGGGGACAGGTGAGGAGTTTGGGTCACCTGGGGGAGTTACCTGGGCACAGGTGAGGGGCAGGTGAGGGGGTCTGGGTCACCTGGGGGCACCTGGGGACAGGTGAGGGGTCTGGGTCACCTGGGGGAGTTACCTGGGCACAGGTGAGGGGCAGGTGAGGGGGTCAGAGTTACCTGGGGGGGTTACCTGGGGGAATTACCTGGGCACAGGTGAGGGGTCAGGGGTTACCTGGGCACAGGTGAGGGGTCAGGGTCACCTGGGGGAGTTACCTGGGCACAGGTGAGGGGCAGGGACAGGTGAGGGACAGGTGAGGGGGTCGGGGTTACCTGGGGGTTACCTGGGGGCAGGTGAGGGGTCAGAGTTATTTGGGGGACACCTGGGGACAGATGTGGGACAGGTGTGTGGGGTCAGGGTCACCTGGGGGGGTCACCTGGGGGCTACCTGGGACAGGTGAGGGACAGGTGAGGGGGGGGCAGGGTTACCTTGGGACAGGTGTGGGGGTCTGGGTTACCTGGGACAGGTGTGGGACAGGTGAGGGGGTCAGGGTCACCTGGGGGTTACCTGGGACAGGTGTGGGACAGGTGAGGGGGCAGGGTTACCTGGGCACAGGTGAAGGGTCAGGGTTACCTGGGGGAGTTACCTGGGGACAGGTGAGGGGCAGGTGAGGGGGTCTGGGTCACCTGGGGGTTACCTGGGGACAGGTGAGGGACAGGACAGGTGTGGGGGGGGCAGGGTTACTTGGGGGTTACCTGGGCACAGGTGTGGGACAGGTGAGGGGGTCAGGGTTACCTGGGACAGGTATGGGACAGTTCACCTGTCCTCACCTGCCCTCACCTGCCCTCACCTGCGCAGGCGGCGCCGGCGTCCTCGGCGTGGTTGCACCTGTGCTGGCCCCAGGTGTGCCCGGCGCACTGGCCCAGGTGAGCCTCGCTCCCGTTGCACCTGAGCCCGTCCAGCCAGATGGGCCCCACCCCCTCCCCGAACTGCGCCCCGCCCGGCGCCCAGAGGGCGGGGCCGCAGCGCACCTGGCGGCAGGTGACGCGCGCGGCCGCCAGGTCCCAGGTGTCGTCGCACACCGAGCCCCACCTGCCCGCGTGGAACACCTCGACGCGCCCCGCGCACCTGTGCGGGCCCCCGGCCAGGCGCACCTGGCCCTCCCGGGGCTCACCTGGGCACACGGCGGGGACAGGTGAGCTCACCTGGGCACCCAACGGGGCTCACCTGGGTGCCCAACAGGGACAGGTGAGCTCACCTGGGCACCCAACGGGGCTCACCTGGGCGCCCAACAGGGTGAGCTCACCTGGGGGTGTCAGGTTCTTACCTGAGGGGTCTGGGGTCGCACCTGGGGAACACAGAACAGGGACAGGTGAGCTCACCTGGGCACCCAATGGGGCTCACCTGGGCACCCAACGGGGACAGGTGAGCTCAGGTGGGCACGCCAAGGGCTCACCTGGCCACAAGAGGGGCTCACCTGGGCACCCAATGGCCACAGGTGAGCTCAGGTGGGCATGCCCGGGATTCACCTGGGCGAGCCTCAGGCTCACCTGAGTGCCAGGGGCTCACCTGGGCACCCAATGGGGACAGGTGAGCTCACCTGGGGGTGTCAGGAACTCACCTGAGGGTGCCACAGCTTCACCTGGGGGTGTCAGGTGCTCACCTGAGGGTTCCGGGCTTGCACCTGGGGGCACACCTGGAACGCAGAACGCGGGCAGGTGAGCTCGGGCGGGCGCCCAACGGGGACAGGTGAGCTCACCTGGGCACCCAATGGGGACAGGTGAGCTCACCTGGGCACTCCAGAGCCTCACCTGGGCACCCAATGGGGACAGGTGAGCTCACCTGGGCGTGCCAGGGCCTCACCTGGGTGCCAAGGACTCACCTGAGGGTTCCGGGGTGGCACCTGAGCCCAGCAGGGCCTCACCTGGGGGCACACCTGGAACGCGGAACGGGGACAGGTGAGCTCACCTGGGCACCCAATGGGGATTGGGGGCACCTGGGCAGGTGTTGAGGCCTCACCTGGGCAGGTGTGGCCCTGGGGCCTGCCCAGGTGGTGAGCCCCACCCCCCTGGCCAGGTGCGCACGCACAGGTGTGCCCAGGTGTGCCCAGGTGTGCCCGGGTGTGCCCAGGTGTGCCCGGGTGTGCATGCACAGGTGTGCAATGGGTGTGCCCAGGTGTGCCCAGGTGCATCACCTGCACACAGATGTGGCTGTCCCTGCTCACCTGAGCACACCTGTCCGTACCTGTGCTCACCTGTCCATGCTCACCTGTGCTCACCTGTCCATGCTCACCTGTGCTCACCTGTCCATACCTGAGCACACCTTGGCACACCTGTCCATGCACACATGTGCACACCTGTCCATACTCACCTGTGCACACCTGTGCACACCTGTTCATTCACCTGTGCACACCTGTCCATACCTGTGCTCACCTGGGCACACCTGTTCATACCATCACACCTGTCCATGTCTCACATGCCCACACTCACCTGCACATAGCACACCTGAGCACACCTGTCCGTGCTCACCTGTGCTCACCTGTGCTCACCTGTGCTCACCTGTCCATGCACACCTGAGCACACCTGTTCAGACTCACCTGGGCACACCTGTGTAAATTTGTCCCTGCTCACCTGTGCACACCTGGGCTCACCTGGTCAGACTCACCTGCGCTCACCTGTCCACACCTGAGCACACCTGTCCATGCTCACCTGTCCAGACTCACCTGGACACACCTGTGTAAATTTGTCCCTGCTCACCTGTGCACACCTGGGCTCACCTGGTCAGACTCACCTGGGTACATCTGTGCACACCTGTCCGGACTCACCTGTGCACACCTGTTCAGATGCATCTGTGCACACCTGTCCATGCTCACCTGTGCACACCTGTCCATGCTCACCTGAGCACACCTGAGCACACCTGTACGGACTCAGCTGTGCATACCTGTGCACACCTGTTCAGATGCATCTGTGCTCACCTGTCCACACCTGAGCACACCTCTCCATGCTTACCTGGGCTCACCTGGGCTCACCTGGGCTCACCTGTTCAGACTCACCTGTGCACACCCGTCCATGCTCACTTGTGCACACCTGGACTCACCTGTTCAGACTCACCTGAGCACACCTGTGCACACCTGTACGGACTCACCTGAGCACAGCACACCTGTGGGAAAGAGAAAGGACAGGTGAGGTGGGGGAGGGGTGGGGAAAGGGACAGGTGAGCTCAGGTGAGCTCAGGTGGGCACAGGTGGGCAGAGGTGGGCACAGGTGAGTCCAGGTGAGTCCAGGTGGGCACAGGTGAGCACAGGTGAGTCCAGGTGAGGGACAGGTGGGCACAGGTGAGTCCAGGTGGGCTCAGGTGGGCACAGGTGAGTCCAGGTGGGCACAGGTGGGCACAGGCGGGCACAGGTGAGGGACAGGTGAGCACAGGTGGGCTCAGGTGGGCACAGGTGGGCATGGACAGGTGAGGGGGTTTGGGGAAATGGAAGAAGGGAGGGAAAATGGGAAAAAAAGGGGGGAAGGGGAAAAATGGGGAAAGGGAGAAGAAAAATTGGGAAAATTTGGGGAAATCGAAGAAAATCGAGGAAAATTGGGGAAAATTGGGGAAAATGGGGGAAATTGGGGAAAATGTGGGAAAAGGGAGAAGAAAATTGGGAAAATTGGGAAAATTTGGGGAAATCGAGGAAAAGTGAGGAAAAATTGGGGAAAACGGGACAGGGAGGGGAAAAATTGGGAAAAAATGGGGAAAATTGGGGAAAATGTGGGAAAAGGGAGGAGAAAGTTTGGGAAAATTTGGGGAAGGGAAGAAAATTTGGGAAAATCGGGAAATTTGGGGAAAAAAGGGGGGGAAATCGGGGTGAAAGTGGGAAAAAAAATTCGGGGAGAAATCGGGGAAATTTGGGGAAAAGGAGGAGAAAATTTGGGAAAAATTGGGGGAGAAAGGGAGGAGAAAAATCGGGAAAAAATTGTGGGGAAATCTGGGAAAAAGGAGGTGAAAAATTGGGAAAAAATGGGGGAAAATTGGGAAAAAATTGTGGGAAAATCTGGGAAAAAGGAGGTGAAAAATTGGGAAAAATTGGGGGGAAATTTGGGGGAAAAATGGGGAAAAAGGGAGGGAAAATGGGGAAAATGCAGGAAAAGGGGGAAAAAGTGGGGGAAGAGAGGAGAGAAATGGGGAAAAATTGGGGGGAAATGGGGGAAAACGAGGAAAAAATAGGGAAAAGTTGGGAAAATCGGGGAAAATGGGGAAAAGGAGGGAAAAATTGGGAAAGTTTGGGGGAAAGGGGGAAAAAGTGGGAATTTTTGGGAAATTTTGAAAAAATTGGGGCAAAAGGGAAGAGGAAAATTGGGGAAAAATTGTGGGAAAAGGAGGAGAAAAATTGGGGGGAAATAGGAAAAAAAGGAGGGGAAAAATGGGGGAAAATTGGGGGGAAATGGGGAAAAAAGGGGGAAAATCTGAGGAATTTTGGGGAAAAAATCGAGGAAAAAGGAGGAAAAGTGGGGGAAGGGAGGAGAAAAATTGGGAGAAATGAGGAAAATTTGGGAAAATCGGGAAAAAATGGGGGAAGTAAAGAGAAAAATCAGGAAAATTGGGGAAATGTGGGGAAAAGGGGGAGAAAAATTGGGAAAAGTAAAAGAAAATGGGGGAAAATGAGAAAAAAAGAAGAAAATGAGAAAACGTTGGGGGGAAAAAGGGAAAATGGGGAAAATTGGGGGAAAAATTGAAGGAAAAGGGGGAAAAGTGGGGGAAGGGAGGAGAAAAATTGGGAAAATCGGGAAAATTTGGGAAAAATCGGGGAAAATTTGGGGATAAAATCGAGGGAAAAGGGGGAAAGTGGGGGAGGGGAAGAGAAAAATGGGGAAAATTTGGGAAAATTTGAGAAAAAATCGGGAAAATTTGGGGGAAAATGGGGAATTCTGGGAAATTCTGGGAATTTCGGGAATTCGGGATCCGGGAGGGGCCGAAGGTCGCGCGGGGGCCCCAAAATCGCGGAATTTGCCCCCAAAAATCGATCGGGAGCCAAGGGCGGGGGCGGGGCGGAATTCCCGGGAAAAATGGGCGGGAAAAGGGAAATTCCCGGAATTTGGAGAAGGGGAGGAGGGAGGGGAAGGGGGGGGGGGGCAAAAAAAATGGGAATTTTGGGAAAAAAAGAATTTTGGTGGTGGAAAAAAATGGAATTTTGGGATAAAATCCTCGAATTTTGGGGTCAAATCCTGATTTTTTAAAATAAAGTTCCCCAATTTTGGGATGAAATCCGAATTTTTTTGGAATAAAATCCCTGAATTTTGGCCCCAAATCCGGAATTTTTTGGGGGGGATAAAATTTTCCGAAATTTTTGAGATAAAATTCCTGAATTTTTGGGGATGAAATCACCCAATTTTGAGATAAAATCTCTGAATTTTTTTGGGGGGGATAAATCCCCCCAATTTTGGAATAAAATTCCCAAATATTTTGGGATAAAATCCTCCAAATTTTGGGATAAAATCCCAGAATTTTGGCATAAAATCCCTGATTTTTTGGGGGATGAATCCCCCCAGTTCTGGGATAAAATTCTCAAATTTTGGAGTAAAAGCCCCGAATTTTTTGGGATGAAATCCCTGATTTTTTTAGGATAAATCCCCCCAGTTTTGGGCTAAATCCCCCCAATTTTGGGATAGAAGCTCTGAACTTTTTTGGATAAAACCCCCGATTTTTTTTTTTGATAAATCCCCCCAATTTTGGGCTAAAATCCCAGAATTTTTTTGGGATAAATCCCTCCAATTTTGGGATAGAAGCTCGGATTTTTTTTTTTAATAGAATCTCCCAATTTTGGGATGAAATCCCTACATTTTTTTGGGATAAAATCCCCGAATTTTGGGATAAAATCCCCCTTTTTTTTTCGTAACCCTCCCCCCCGCAATTTGGGCACAAAATCCCTGATTTTTTTAGGATAAATCCCCTCAATTTTGGGCTAAAATCCCCCAATTTTAGGCTAAAATCCCCGAATTTTTTTTGGGATAAATCCCTCCAATTTTGTGATAGAAGCTCTGAATTTTTTTTAATATAAAATCTCCCAATTTTGGGATAGAACCCCCGAATTTTTGGGCATGAAATCCCTGATTTTTTTGGGATAAATCCCTCCAATTTTGGGCTAAAATCCCCGAAATTTTTGGGATAAAATCCCCCAATTTTGGGCTAAAATCCCCCAGTTTTGGGCTAAGCCCCGCCCCCCGATGACGTCACTCACCGCCCAGGTGCAGCAGCCCCAGGAGGCCCCAGGTGAGCCCCGCGAGCCCCCCCCGAGCACCTGGAGCCGCCATGGCCGCAGGTGAGCCCCGGGCAGCGCCCCTCCCCCACCTCCCCGAGACCCCGCCCCCACCTCCCCGAGACCCCGCCCCCACCTCCCAGTGACCCCTCCCACATGACCCCTGCCACGTGACCCCGCCCCTCCATCGGGTGACCACGCCCCCTTTCCCCCCAAAGCGACCCCGCCCCTCCCCCGGGTGACCCCGCCCCTCACTCCAGCTGACCCCGCCCCTTCTCCCACCTGACCCCGCCCCCTTGTCATCTGCCCCCTCCGTGACTCCGCCCACCTCAGCTGACCCCGCCCCATTGTAGCCCCGCCTCTCCCCAGCTGACTCCGCCCCTTCTCCAATGTGACTCCGCCCCTCCCCAGCTGACCCCGCCCCTCCCCCCCAGGTGACCCCGCCGTGACCCCGGGGAGGGGCGGGGGGCGGGGTCTGACGGGGGGCGGGGCGCGGTTGCGTCAGAGCCGCAGCGGGACGGAACGGAAACACCTGAGAGGGGAGAGAGGAGAGAGAAAAACAGGTGAGGAACACCTGGGGGGACATGGGGACACCTGAGGACAGGTGAGGGACACCTGGGGACACCTGGGGACACCTGAGAGGGACAGGTGAGGGACACCTGAGGGACACCTGGGGGCACCTGGGGACACCTGGGGACAGGTGAGGGACACCTGGGGGGACATGGGGGTACCTGGAGACACCTGGGGGCACCTGGGCACACCTGGGGGGACATTGGGGTACCTGGGAACACCTGGGGTCACCTGGGGGCACCTGGGGGTGGGGACACACCTGGGGTTGGACACCTGGCTCAGGTGTGGTGGGGGTGGGGATCTTAAACCATTGGGGGGACCCTCACCTGTCCTGGGCCTCACCTGTCCTGACCCTTTACCTGTGCTCCAGCTCAGCCTCTCCTGAGACCTCACCTGAGCCCACCTGAGCCCACCTGAGCCCACCTGCCCTCACCTGCCATGAGGATTGGGGGCCCCCCTCACCTGGGGGCTCACCTGGGGCTGCTCCTGCACCTGTGGGGGCTCTGCGGTGAGTGGGGGAGGGGCTCAGGTGAGGGGGGGAGGGGCTCAGGTGAGACCTCCTGGCTCCCCACACCTGAGGCTCTGGCGGCCTCACCTGGTGCCCAGGTGAGCTCACCTGTCCCCGTTCCGCGTTCCAGGTGTGCCCCCAGGTGAGGCCCTGCTGGGCTCAGGTGCCACCCCGGAACCCTCAGGTGAGAACATGGCGCCCTCAGGTGAGCTCACCTGTCCCCATTGGGCGCCCAGGTGTGGCCCTGGAGTGCCCAGGTGAGCTCACCTGTCCCTGTTGGGCACCCAGGTGAGCCCCTGGCACGCCCACCTGAGCTCACCTGTCCCCATTGGCTGCCCAGGTGAGCCCCTGGCGTGCCCAGGTGCTGCTGCAGCGCCCAGGTGAGCTCACCTGTCCCTGTTCTGTGTTCCCCAGGTGCGACCCCAGACCCCTCAGGTAAGAACCTGACACCCCCAGGTGAGCCCCGGGCTGGGCACCCAAGTGAGCCCCATTGGGCGCCCAGGTGAGCTCACCTGTCCCCGCCGTGTGCCCAGGTGAGCCCCATTGGGCACCCAGGTGGGCCCCGGGCCAGGTGCCCAGGTGAGCCCCGTTGGGTGCCCAGGTGAGCTCACCTGTCCCTGTTGGGTGCCCAGGTGAGCCCCGTTGGGCGCCCAGGTGAGCCCACCTGTCCCCATTGGGTGCCCAGGTGAGCCCCTGGCACTCAGGTGAGCCTGGGGCTCGCCCAGGTGAATCCCGGGCACGCCCACCTGAGCTCACCTGTGGCCATTGGGTGCCCAGGTGAGCCCCTCTTGTGGCCAGGTGAGCCCCTCTTGTGGCCAGGTGAGCTCACCTGTCCCCGTTGGGTGCCCAGGTGAGCTCACCTGTCCCCGTTGGGTGCCCAGGTGAGCCCCATTGGGTGCCCAGGTGAGCTCACCTGTCCCTGTTGGGTGCCCAGGTGAGCCCTGGGCTGTGTTCCCAGGTGAGCTCACCTGTCCCTGTTCTGTGTTCCCCAGGTGCGACCCCAGACCCCTCAGGTAAGAACTTGATACCCCCAGGTGAGCCCCGGGTTGGGCACCCAGGTGAGCTCACCTGTCCCTGTTGGGCACCCAGGTGAGCCCCATTGGGCGCCCAGGTGAGCTCACCTGTCCCCGCCGTGTGCCCAGGTGAGCCCCGGGAGGGCCAGGTGCGCCTGGCCGGGGGCCCGCACAGGTGCGCGGGGCGCGTCGAGGTGTTCCACGCGGGCAGGTGGGGCTCGGTGTGCGACGACACCTGGGACCTGGCGGCCGCGCGCGTCACCTGCCGCCAGGTGCGCTGCGGCCCCGCCCTGCGCGCCCTGCCCGGCTCAGGTGAGTTCGGGCCAGGTGAGGGCCCCATCTGGCTCGATGACGTCACCTGCGCCGGGTGGGAGGCGGAGCTCCGGAGCTGCCCCGCCCGCGCCTGGGGCCAGCACAACTGCCACCACGGGGAGGACGCAGGTGTGCAGTGCGCAGGTGAGACAGGTGTGAGCACGGACAGGTGTGTGCAGGTGAGACATGGACAGGTGTGAGCATGGACAGGTGTGCGCAGGTGTGTGCAGGTATGGACAGGTGTGCTCAGGTGTGTGCAGGTGTGCTCAGGTGTGCGCTGCACAGGTGTGCGCATGGACAGGTGAGACTGGACAGGTGTGTGCAGGCGTGCAGGTGAGATTAGACAGGTGTATGCTGGTATGGACAGGTGTGCCCAGGTGTGCTCAGGTGTGCAGGTATGGACAGGTGTGAGCATGGACAGGTGAGACTGGACAGGTGTGGGTGGGTGTGCAGGTGTGCGCTGCACAGGTGTGCATGGACAGGTGAGACTGGACAGGGGTGTGCGGGTATGCACTGTGCAGGTGAGACACAGGTGACAACGGACAGGTGTGTGCAGGTGTGGACAGTTGTGCTCAGGTGAGCATGCTCAGGTGTGCCCAGGTGTGCCCAGGTGTGCCCAGGTGTGCCCCAGCTGTGCCACTCCCACCTTTCCCTCCCCCACAGGTGCTGATCCCCTGCTGCAGGTAACGGCACAGGTGAACCCCCAGGTAACGGCACAGGTGCAGCCCCAGGTGCAGCCCCAGGTGCAGCCCCAGGTGCAGCCGCAGGTGGAGCCGCAGGTGCAGCCGCAGGTGGAGCCGCAGGTGGAGCCGCAGGTGCACGCCCAGGATCGGTTGAAGGTAAGGCCCCAGGTGCGCCCACCTGTCCCCAGGTGCCCCCACCTGTCCCCACCTGTCCCCACCTGTCCCCACCTGTCCCCAGGTGCGGTTGGTGAACGGCTCCTCCAGGTGCGTGGGCAGGGTGGAGGTGCTGCACAGGAACAGGTGGGGCTCGGTCTGCGACGACACCTGGGACATGGCGGACGCACAGGTGAGACCGGGGGGGGACACCTGGGGACACACCTGGGACAGGTGGGGCACACCTGGGGATGGGGACACACCTGGGGATGGGGACACACCTGGGACACCTCACCTGGACATGGCGGATGCACAGGTGAGACCAGGGGGGATACCTGGGATAGGTGGGGCACACCTGGGGACACACCTGGGACAGGTGGGGGGTACCTGGGGACAGGTGGGGATATCCACAGACACACCTGGGACACACCTGGGACAGGTGAGGCACACCTGAGGACACACCTGGGGGTGGGGGCACACCTGGGGACAGCTGGGGACAGGTGGGGCACACCTGGGACAGGTGGGGACACACCTGGGGATAGGGAAACACCTGGGACATGGTGGATGCACAGGTGAGCCCAGGGGGACACACCTGGAACAGGTGGGGGTACCTGGGGACACAGCTGGGGACAGGTGGGGATATCCACGGACACACCTGGGGACAGCTGGGGACACACCTGGGCTCACCTGTCCCCTCCCCCCTCAGGTGATTTGCCGCTCCCTGGGCTGCGGCTCCGCCCTGGCCGCCCCTGGCCACGCCCACTTCGGGGAAGGGGCGGGGCCGATCTGGCTGGACGGGACGCACTGCACAGGTGAGGAGCTCACCTTGGCCAGGTGCGCCCTGCACACCTGGGGACAGCACGACTGCGGGCACAGCGAGGACGCCGGCGCCGTGTGCTCAGGTGAGACGGGGCACAGGTGAGGGGACAGGTGAGGGGACAGGGGCACAGGTGAGACAGGGGCACAGGTGAGGGGACAGCTCAGGTGTGCTCAGGTGAGGGGACAGGTGTGAGACGAGGGGGACAGGTGAGGGGACAGGTGAGACAGGGGCACAGGTGAGGGGTTGGTGGGGCAGGTGAGCACAGGTGAGCTCAGGTGAGCACCGGGACAGGTGAGGTTCAGGTGGGTCCAGGTGGGACTCAGGTGAGCTCAGGTGGGACAGGTGAGCACCAGGACAGGTGAGCACAGGTGAAGGACAGGTGAGGGCGACAGCTCAGGTGTGCTCAGGGACAGGTGAGGGACAGGTGAGCACTGGGACAGGTGTGAGACCAGCGGGACAGGTGAGGGGACAGGTGAGACTCAGGTGAGCACAGGGACAGGTGAGGGGACAGGTGACAACAGGGGGGACTCAGGTGAGAACAAGGGGGACAGGTGAGGCTCAGGTGAGGAGGAGGGGACAGGTGAGGGACAGGTGAGCTCAGGTGAGCACCAGGGACAGGTGAGGACAGGTAAGGGCAGGTGAGGAGGGGGGGAGGTAGGACAGGTGAGGGCACAGGTGAGGGCACAGGTGGAGCAGGTGAGCACTTGGTGTGCCAAGGTGTGCTCAGGTAACCCAGGTGTGCTCAGGTGTAGTTGGGGTGAGGTGCCCAGGTGCGCCCAGGTGTGCCCAGGTGTGCCCAGGTGCCCCCACCTGTCCCCATCTCCCCCCCCCAGGTGCGGATCCCCCCCAGGTGCGGCTGCAGGGCGGGGCCGGGCCCTGCTCGGGGCAGGTGCAGGTGCTGCTGAACCGCACCTGGCTGCAGGTGTGCGGCCTCACCTGGGGGCTGCCCGAGGCGCAGGTGCTGTGCCGGCAGCTGGGCTGCGGCCCCGCCCTCAGCGCACCTGTGGGGCCTCACCTGGCGGCCCCAGGGCCTCACCTGGCCCAGCAGGGGCCTCACCTGGCCGAGCTCACCTGCCGGGGCTCGGAGCAGCTGCTGATCGAGTGCCCGCGGCTGCGCCCAGGTACCTGCGCCACAGGTGCGGTCGCCAACGTGGCCTGCGAGGAGCCGCCAGGTGAGGGGGGAGCTGGGGTCACCTGTCCCTCACCTGTCTGTATCTCACCTGTCCTTACCTGTCCATATCTCACCTGCCCTCACCTGTCCGGCCCTCACCTGTCCTCACCTGTCCATATCTCACCTGTCTGTATCTCACCTGTCCATCCCTCACCTGTGATCTCCTGTCCCACCTGTCCTGCCCATACCTCACCTGTCCCACCGCTCTCACCTTTCCCCTCACCCTCACCTGTCCATCCCTCACCTGTCCCTCTCCTGTATCTCACCTGTGTCCCTTACCTGTCCATCTCTCACCTGTATCTCACCTGTGTCTCACCTGTCCATGTCTCACCTATGTCTCTCACCCTTATCTCACCTGTCCATCTCTCACCTGTCTCACCTGTGTGTGTCTCACCTGTCCATGTCTCACCTGTGTCTCTCACCCTTATCTCACCTGTCCCTATCTCACCTGTATCCTACCTGTGTGTCACCTGTCTCACCTGTTGGTCTCACTTGTGTTTCTCTCACCTGTATCTCACCTGTTTCTCTCTCACCTGTCTCACCTGTGTCTGTCCCACCTCTCTGTGTCTCACCTGTCCATGTCTCACCTCTCACCTGTCCTTATCCTGTCTCACCTGTCCCTCAGTGCCCATAACTCACCTGTATCTCACCTGTGTCTGTCTCTCACCTGTCTCTCATCCATATCTCACCTGTCTCTCTTTCTCTCTCACCTGTCCATATCTCACATGTGTCTCACCTGTCTCACCTGTCCATCTCTCACCTGTCTCTCACCTGTCCATCTCTCACCTGTCTCTCACCTGTCCATCTCTCACCTGTCCATCTCTCACCTGTCTCTCTCTCTCTCACCTGTCCATATCTCACCTGTCTCTCACCTGTCTCTCTCTCACCTGTCTCTCACCTGTCCATGTCTCACCTGTCTCACCTGTCTCTCCCTCTCTCCCACCTGTCCATGTCTCACCTGTCTCACCTGTCTCTCTCTCTCTGTCTCACCTGTCTCTCACCTGTCTCTCACCTGTCTCTCACCTGTCCATGTCTCACCTGTCCATCTCTCACCTGTCCATGTCTCACCTGTCTCACCTGTCTCTCTCTCTCTCCCACCTGTCCATGTCTCACCTGTCTCACCTGTCTCACCTGTCTCTCTCTGTCTCACCTGTCTCTCACCTGTCTCTCACCTGTCCATGTCTCACCTGTCCGTCTCTCACCTGTCCATCTCTCACCTGTCTCTCACCTGTCTCTCACCTGTCCATATCTCACCTGTCCATCTCCCACCTGTCCATGTCTCACCTGTCTCTCTCTCTCTGTCTCACCTGTGCAGCCCCGCCCGATTCCTGTTCTCTGCTGGGGGCGCTGCTGGGGGTGGGGGCGGGGCTCTGCGGGGCCCTGCTGGGCCTTTACCTGAGCGCCAGGTGCGCCAGGTGCGCCAGGGGTGCCCGCCCCCAGTGGGCACAGGCACGGCCAGGTACGGACCCCAAAACCTCCCAAAAACACCAAAATACACCCAAAATACACCAAAAACACCAAAATTCACCCAAAATACACCCAAAAACACCAAAATACACCAAAACCACCAAAACCCCAAAGTCCACCCAAAATCCTCCCCAAAATTCCCCCAAATCCTCCCTCAAATCCCCAAAACCCTCCCCAAAAAGCCCCAAAATCCACCCAAAATACTCCCCAAAATCCTCCCAAAAACCCCGAAAAACCCCAAATCCCCAAAAACCCCAAAACCCCCAAATCCACCAAATCCACCCAAAAACCCCCAAATCCCCAAAATCCTCCCCAAAATCCACCCAAAATCCACCCAAAAACCCCAAAACACCAAAAACCCCAAAATCCTCCCCAAAATGCCCCAAATCCACCCAAAAACACCGAAATCCCCAAAGTCCGCCCCAAAAACCCCCCAAACCCCAAAATCCTCCCCCAAATCCCCAAAACCTCTCCCCAAAAACCACCCAAAAACCGCAAAAAAAAACCCCAAATCCCCAAAATCCCCAAAACCCCAAAAACCTCCCCAAAATCCCCAAAGTCCACCCAAAACACCAAAATCCCCAAAATCCTCCCCAAAGACCCCCAAAAACCCCCCCAAAATTCCCCAGGACCCCCCAAAACCCCTCAGGACCCCCCCCCCCCAAATCTCCCCCAAAATCCCCCCAAACCCCCCCCCAAACCCACCCCAAAATCCCCCCAAAATCCCCCCCAGATCCCCCCCGGGACCCCCCAAAATCCCCAAATCCCCCCCAAAATTCCCCAGGACCTCCCCAAAACCCCTCAGGACCCCCCAAATCCCCCCAAATTCCCCCGGGGGCTTTTTGGGGATTTGGGGTGCGGGGGGTGGGGGGGGGAAATTTGGGGGGATTTTGGGGGGGGTTTTGGGAGATTTTGGGGAATTTGGGGGGGATTTTGGGGGGGATTTTGGGGGGGATTTTGGGGGGATTTTGCGGGGGATTTTGGGGGGGATTTTGGGGGAATTTTGGGGGGGATTTTGAGGGGGATTTTGGGGGGGATTTGGGGGAGATTTTGAGGGGGATTTTGGGGGGGATTTGGGGGAGATTTTGGGGAATTTGGGGGGATTTTGAGGGGGATTTTGGGGATTTTGGGGGAATTTTGGGGGAAATTTTGGGGGGGATTTTGGGGGAATTTTGGGGGGAATTTTGGGGTCCCTGGGCGGGGGGGAGGGGGTCCCGGGAAGGTTTTGGGGGCACCTGGAGGGGACTTTGGGGATTTTGGGGGGGTCCCTGGGGGGGGTTCCTGAGGGGTTTGGGGTGGAATTTGGGGAATTTTGGGGGGGATTTTGGGGATTTTGGGGGTCCTTGGGGGGGATTTGGGAATTTTGGGGGTCCCTGGGGAGGTTTTGGGGTGGATTTGGGAATTTTGGGGGTCCCTGGGGGTTTTGGGGTGGATTTGGGGGTTTTGGGGGGAGTGTTGGGGAATTTTGGGGAATTTGGGGGTCCCTGGGGGGGTTCCTGAGGGGTTTGGGGGTGGATTTTGGGGATTTTGGGGGTCCTTGGGGGGGATTTGGGGAATTTTGGGGGTCCCGGGGAGGTTTTGGGGGGGATTTTGGGGTGGATTTGGGGATTTTGGGGGTCCCGGGAAGATTTTGGGGTGGATTTGGGGTGGATTTGGGGGAATTTTGGGGGGAATTTTGGGGAATTTGGGGGTCCCTGGAGGGGTTCCTGAGGGGTTTGGGGGTGGATTTTGGGGGTCCTTGGGGGGGATTTGGGGATTTTGGGGGTCCCTGGGGAAGATTTTGGGGTGGATTTGGGGGAGCTTGGGGGTTCCCGGGAAAATTTTGGGGTGGATTTGGGGGTTTTGGGGGAGTTTGGGGGAATTTTGGGGAATTTTGGGAGTCCCTGGGGGGGTTCCTGAGCGGTTTTGGGGGGGATTTTGGGGGTCCTTGGGGGGGGATTTGGGGATTTTGGGGGTCCCGGGGAGGTTTTGGGGATTTGGGGGTGGATTTGGGGAATTTGGGGGTCCCAGAAAGGTTTTGGGGTGGATTTGGGGGAATTTGAGACTTTTGGGGGTCCCTGGGGAGCCCCTGAGGAGTTTTGGGGGGGAATTTGGGGATTTTGGGGGTCTCTGGGGAAGATTTTGGGGGGGATTTGGGGGAACTTGGGGGTCCTGGGAAGGTTTTGGGGTGGATTTGGGGGAGTTTTGGGAATTGGGGTCACTGGGGGGGTTCCTGAGGGGTTTGGGGTGGAATTTGGGGAATTTTGGGGGAATTTTGGGGTCCCTGGGGGGGTTCCTGAGGGGTTTGGGGTGGATTTTGGGGATTTTGGGGGTCCTTGGGGGAGATTTGGGAATTTTGGGGGTCCCTGGGGAGGTTTTGGGGTGGATTTGGGGGAGTTTTGGGAATTTTGGGGAATTTGGGGGTTCCTGAGGGGTTTGGGGGGGATTTGGGGAATTTTGGGGTGGATTTGGGGAATTTTGGGGTGGATTTGGGGATTTTGGGGGTCCCTGGGGAGGTTTTGGGGGGGATTTTGGGGGGGATTTTGGGGTCCCAATTTCCCCCCCTGAGGCCGCCCCTCCCCTCCCCCCCCAGGGGAGCCCCTGCTGCCCCCGGAGGCCCCGGAACAGCCGAGAACGGCCGGAGAGACCCGGGCGGACCAGTACGGACCAGTATAGACCAGTATAGACCAGTACGGACCAGTACGGACCAGTATAGACCAGTACGGACCAGTATGGACCAGTACGGACCAGTATAGACCAGTATAGACCAGCATGGACCAGTACGGACCAGTATGGACCAGTATAGACCAGTATGGACCAGTATAGACCAGTATAGACCAGTATGGACCAGTACGGACCAGTACAGACCAGTATGGACCAGTATAGACCAGTATGGACCAGTATAGACCAGTACGGACCAGTATGGACCAGTATGGACCAGTACGGACCAGTACAGACCAGTATGGACCAGTATAGACCAGTATGGACCAGTATAGACCAGTACGGACCAGTATGGACCAGTACGGACCAGTATGGACCAGTATAGACCAGTACGGACCAGTATAAACCAGTATAGACCAGTACGGACCAGTATAGACCAGTATGGACCAGTATAGACCAGTATAGACCAGTACGGACCAGTATGGACCAGTATAGACCTGTACGGACCAGTATGGACCAGTACGGACCAGTACGGACCAGTACGGGCCAGTATAAACCAGTATGGACCAGTACAGACCAGTATGGACCAGTACGGACCAGTATAGACCAGTATAGACCAGTACGGACCAGTATAGACCAGTATGGACCAGTACGGACCAGTACGGACCAGTATAGACCAGTACAGACCAGTATGGACCAGTATGGACCAGTACGGACCAGCATAGACCAGTATGGACCAGTATAAACCAGTACGGACCAGTATGGACCAGTATGGAGCAGTATAGACCAGTACGGACCAGTATGGACCAGTACAAACTCAATAAAATCGAGTATAAACCATTACAGACCAGTGCGGACCAGTACAAACCAGTATAAACTCAATAAAACCAACATGGACCAGTAAAAACCAGTATAAAATAGTACAGACCAGTACAAACCAGTAAAAACTCAATAAAACCCCATAAAAACCACTATAAACCAGTATGGACCAGTATGGACCAGTATAAACTCAATAAAACCAGTATGGACCAGTACGGAACAATAAAAACCAGTAAAAACTCAATAAAACCCCGTATAAACCAGCATAAACCAGTATGGACCAGTACAAACCAGCATGGACCAGTATAAACCAGTAAAAACCAGCATGGACCAGTACAGACCAGTATAAACCAGTAAAAACTCAATAAAACCCCGTAAAAACCAGTACGGACCAGTAAAAACTCAATAAAACCAGTATAAACCAGTACGGACCAGTACAGACCAGTATAGACCAGTATGGAGTAGTATAAACTCAATAAAACCAGTACAGACCAGTATGGACGAGTATAGACCAGTATGGACCAGTATAGATTCCATAAAACCAGTATGGACCAGGACATACCAGTATAAACTCAATAAAACCAGTATAAACCAGTATAAACTCAATAAAACCAGTATAAACCAGTATGGACCAGTATAGACTCAATAAAACCAGTATGGACCAGTACAGACCAGTATAGACCATTATGGGCCAGTACGAAGCAGTAAAAGCTCAATAAAACCAGTATAAACCAGTACAGACCAGTACGGACCAGTAAAAACTCAGTAAAACCAGTATAAACCAGTATAGACCAGTAAAAACTCAATAAAACCAGTATGGACCAGTACGGACCAGTGCAGACCAGTATAAACCAGTACGGACCAGTGCAGACCAGTACGGACCAATATAAACCAGTACAAACCAGTATGGACCAATAAAAACTCAATAAAACCAGTATAAACCAGTATAAACCAGTACGGACCACCGCCGTGACGTCACACCCGCAATGGTGACGTCACACCCGCCACGATGACGTCACGCCCGACGCCATCCCCCTGCCCCCATCACAGCCGGCACCGTGACGTCACAGGGGGCGTCACGGGTGACGTCACCCGTGTCCCCTCAGGTGAGGGCGGCACCCAAATTTTGGGGTGTCCTGTGTCACCTGTGTCCCCTCAGGTGAGGGTGGCACCGAAATTTTGGGGTGTCCTGTGTCACCTGTGTCCCCTCAGGTGAGGGTGGCACTGAAATTTTGGGGTGTCCTGTGTCACCTGTGTCCCCTCAGGTGAGGGTGGCACCCAAATTTTGGGGTGTCCTGTGTCACCTGTGTCCCCTCAGGTGAGGGTGGCACCGAAATTTTGGGGTGCTTGTGACACCTGTGTCCCCTCAGGTGAGGGTGGCACTGAAATTTTGGGGTGTCCTGTGTCCCCTCAGGTGAGGGTGGCACCCAAATTCTGCTCTGTGCCCCCGGGCAAGGACAGGGGTGGCACCCGAATTCCGGGGTGCCTGTGTCACCTGCGTCCCCTGGGGCGCGGGTGTCACCCACATTCCGGTGTCACCCAAATTCCGGTGTCCCCTGGGGTGTCACCCTCATCCCGGTGTCCCCTGGGGTGTCACCCGCATCCCGGTGTCACTCCCATTCCGATGTCCCTTGGGGTGAGGGTGTCCCCCTGATTCCGGTGTCCCCCCCATTCCGGTGTCCCTGGGGTGCGGGTGTCACCCTCGTTCCGATGTCCCTTGGTGTCCCCCCCCCCCCCTTCCAGTGTCACCTGGGGTGTCACCCCCATTCCGGTGTCCCCTGGGTGTCACCCTCATTCTGGTGTCCCTCAGGTGTCACCCCCATTCCGGTGTCCCCCTGATTCCGGTGTCCCCCCCATCCCGGTGTCCCCTGGGTGTCCCCCCCATCCCGGTGTCCCCAACCCCTCCGAGTCCCCTCAGGTGTCCCCCCCATCCCGGTGTCACCCCCATCCCGGTGTCCCCTGGGTGTCCCCTGGGTGTCCCCCCCGTTCCGGTGTCCCCCTGTGGCGCGGGTGTCCCCCCCATCCCGGTGTCCCCCTCATTCCGGTGTCCCCTCAGGTGTCCCCCCCATTCCGGTGTCCCTCGGGTGTCCCCCCCATCCCGGTGTCCCCTGGGTGCCACCCCCATTCCGGTGTCCCTGGGTGTCCCCTGGGTGTCCCCCCCATCCCGGTGTCCCCAACCCCTCCGAGTCCCCTCAGGTGTCCCCCCCATCCCGGTGTCACCCCCATTCCGGTGTCCCTCGGGTGTCCCCCCCATCCCGGTGTCCCCTGGGCGTCCCCTGGGTGTCCCCCCCATCCCATTGTCCCCATCCCGGTGTCCCCTGGTGTCCCCAACCCCTCCGGGTCCCCAACCCTTCCTCGGTGTCCCCTGGGTGTCCCCAACCCCTGGGTGTCCCCAACCCCTCCTCGGTGTCCCCTGGGTGTCCCCAACCCCTCCGGGTCCCCAACCCCCCCTCGGTGTCCCCTGAGTGTCCCCAACCCCTCCTCGGTGTCCCCTGGGTGTCCCCAACCCCTGGGTGTCCCCAACCCCTCCTCGGTGTCCCCTGGGTGTCCCCAACCCTTCCTCGGTGTCCCCGGGTGTCCCCAACCCCTCCTCGGTGTCCCCTGGGTGTCCCCAACCCCTCCGTGTCCCCAACCCCTCCTCGGTGTCCCCTGGTGTCCCCAACCCCTCCTCGGTGTCCCCAACCCCTCCGGGTCCCCTCGGGCGGGGGCGGCTCCGGAGCCGCTGGAGCCGAACGGAGCCCGGGGGGAGGAGGGGGAGGGGAGGGGAAGGGCGGGACAGCCCCGGGGGGAGGGGCGCGGTGACACCGACGGTGACAGTGACGGTGACACTGACGGGGCCACTCTCGGGGCCACTCTCGGGGCCATTGGTGCCACTCTCGGTGCCACTCTCGGGGCCACTCTCGGGGCCACTCTCGGTGCCATTGGTGCCACTCTCGGTGCCACTGAGGTGCGACTCAGGTGCCACTCAGGTGCCACTCAGGTGCCACTGTCGGTGCCACTCAGGTGTCACTCGGGTGCCACTCAGGTGTCACTCTCGGTGCCACTCGGGTGTCACTCGGCTGTCACTCAGGTGCCACTCAGGTGTCACTCAGGTGTCACTCAGGTGCCACTCTCGGTGCCACTCGGGTGCCACTCAGGTGCCACTCGGGTGCCACTCTCGGGTGCCACTCAGGTGCCACTCGGGTGCCACTCGGGTGTCACTCGGGTGTCACTCTCGGGTGCCACTCAGGTGCCACTCGGGTGTCACTCGGTGTCACTCGGGTGTCACTCTCGGGTGCCACTCAGGTGCCACTCGGGTGTCACTCGGGTGTCACTCGGGTGTCACTCAGGTGTCACTCGGGTGCCACTCAGGTGTCACTCGGGTGCCACTCTCGGGTGTCACTGACGCTGTCACACGGCCGGGGCTCGGCAGCTCAGGTGAGTGACAGGTGAGGGACACGGGGAGGGCGGGGGGGGGGCGGTCCGGAACAGCCCGGGGTGGGGCAGGGGGCACAAAAACCCCAAAACCCCCCGAGGTGGAGCCCCAAAACCCCCCCAGGGTGGGGAGGGGGCTCAAAAATCCCATCCAGGGTGGGCAGGGGGCACAAAAACCCCAAAACCCCCCGAGGTGGAGCCCCAAAACCCCCCCAGGGTGGGCAGGGGGCTCAAAAATCCCATCCAGGGTGGGCAGGGGGCTCCAAACCCCCCCGGGATGGCACCAAAATCCAAGGTGGGCAGGGGGCTTCAAATCCCCCCAGTCTGGGTCCCCAAAATCCCCCCAGGGTGGGCAGGGGGCTTCAAATCCCCCCAGTTTGGGTCCCCAAACCCCTCAGGGTGGGCAGGGGGCTCAAAAACCCCAAAATCCAGGGTGGGCAGGGGGCTACAAACCCCCCCGGGATGGCACCAAAATCCCCAAATTCAGGGTGGGCAGGGGGCTCCAAAATCCCCAAATCCAGGGTGGGCAGGGGGCTCCAAACCCCCCAGTTTGGGTCCCCAAACCCCCCCAGGGTGGGATCCGGGGACCCCCGACCCTTTCCCCCCCCCCCCCCCCCAAAAATAAAAAAGGACCCGGAGATTTTTGGGGGGTCCGGGAGGGGTCGGGGGTCCCGTGCCGGGGCTGATGCGGATTTTGGGGAGGGGTCTCTGGGTCTCTGCTGCTGCTGCTGCTCCAGAGCCGTGATGGACACGGGGGACAACGGGGGACAGAGGAGCCCCCCAGGGATGGCACAGGTGAGGGGGGGACCCCCGGGACCCCCAGGTAAATGAGGGGACCCCAGGGGACCCCCAGATCAATGAGGGACCCCCAGGTGAATGAGGGGACCCCCAGGTGAGGGAGGGACCCCCGGGACCCCCAGGTGAATGAGGGGACCCCAGGGGACCCCCAGGTGAGGGGAGGGACCCCCGGGGACCCCGAGGTGAATGAGGGGACCCCCAGGTCAATGAGGGACCCCCAGGTAAATGAGGGGACCCCCGGGACCCCCAGGTAAATGAGGGGACCCCCAGATCAATGAGGGACCCCCGATCAATGAGGGGACCCCAAGGCGAGGGAGGGACCCCCAGGGACCCCCAGGTGAGGGAGGGACCCCCAGGGACCCCCAGGTGAATGAGGGACCCCCAGGTCAATGAGGGGACCCCAGGGGACCCCCAGGTGAGGGAAGGGAGGAGGCGGGGGGGGCTTTGGGGGGCTCAGGTGACTTTGGGGGGGTCCCGGGGGGGTCCCGGGGGGTGGGGGAGGGGTCCCAGCCCCGCCCCTCCCCCCCCCCCCCCATTTGGCTCGGGACCCCCGGAGCCCCCGGGGTGGCCCCCGGGTGGAATTGGGACACGGGGCGGGGACAGCGACAGCGACAGGGACACAATGGGGACAGGGAGGGGACAGCGACAGCGACAGCGACACGGGGAGGGGACAGCGACAGGGACAGCGACACAATGGGGACAGCGACAGGGACAGCGACACAGCGGGGACAGGGAGGCGACAGCGGGGACAGCGACACAACGGGGACACAACGGGGACAGGGAGGGGACAGCGACACAACGGGGACAGGGACAGGGACTCGGGGAGGGGACAGCGATAGCGACAGCGACACAGACGAGACAGGGACAGGGAGGCGACAGCGACAGCGACAGGGACACAGCGGAGACAGGGAGGGGACAGTGGGGACAGGGACAGGGACACAGCGGGGACAGGGAGGGGACAGCGGCGACAGCGACAGCGACAGGGAAGGGACAGTGGCCCCTCCCCCCCCCCGTGGGAACGGACACATCCCCTCCCCCCATCCCCCCCCATGCCCAGATTTTGGGACCCCCCCTCCCCCTCCCGAAGTTTGGGACCCCCAGATTTTGGGACCTCCTGGACATCCTGGGGGCCCACCCGGATTTTGGGGACCCCCCCCCCAAAATCTGGATTTCGCCCCCTCCCCTTAATCTGGGACCCCCCAAATACCTGAGACCCCCCCAAATACCTGAGCACCCCCAATACCTGGGACGCCCCAAAATTTGGGGACCCCCCAAAACCTGGGACCCCCCCAAATACCTGAGCACCCCCAATACCTGGGCCCCCCCAAATCTGGGACCCCCCCCATAATTTTGGGCGCCCCCAAACTTTGGGACCCTCTGGACAACTCTGAATTCCCGGGACACTCAGGGTCCCCCAGACCCCCCGGGAATTTGGGGAACCCCCCTGGATTTTGGGGAACCTCCCTGGATTTTGGGACCCCTCCCCGAATTTTCAGACCCCCAGATTTTGGGATTCCCCCCTGGATTTTGGGTCCCCCCTGATTTTGGGGAATTTGGGGAATTTTAGGACCCCCCCTTATTTATTTTTGGACCCCCCGAATTTTCGGACCCCCCAGATTTTGGGATCCCCTCTCCCAACCCCCCGCGGATTTTGGGACCCCCCCCCCCAGATTTTAGGAATTTTTGGGGATTTTTTGGGAATTTGGCGAATTTTGGGATCCCCCAAATTCCCCCCCCTGCCCCCCAGGCTCAGCACCGGCGGGACCTGGAGGCGGAGCTTCGTGACCTCAGCAGCCAGGTGGGCGGGGCTGGCATAGGGGGCGGGACTAGCACCTGTCAGTCACAGCCTGGCCCCGCCTCTCATTGAGCAGGGGGCGGGGCCTGTTGCTGTCAATCACCCCCTGCCCAATCAGGTGGCGGCCCTGGGGCGGAGCCTGGCGGCTGAGCGTGGGCGGAGCCTGATGGAGGGCGGGGCCCTGCGGGCGCTGGAGATCGCGGTGGGCGGAGCCAAGGCGCGGGTGGGCGGAGCCTGCCGGGCCCTGGACCGGGCCAAGGAGAGGCTGCGCCTGCAGCAGGTGGGTGGGGCCTGGGGCTGAGGGGGCGGGGCCTCTGAGGTGGGTGGGGGAATGGGGTGTGGCCAGGGGGTGTGGCCTGTGAGGGGACGGGGCTGGGCGGGGCCATGGGGGAGGGGCCTGATGGGGTGGGGCATCTGGAATGGGCGGGGTCAGGGTGGGTGTGGCTGTGATGGGGCTAAAGGGGGCGTGGTCTGAGGGATGCGGGGAAGAGGGTGGTGCCAGGAGTGTGGGCGTGGCCTGTGTATGACCCCGCCCCTCTGCAGGAGGCGGGGCAGGTGCTGTGGGCGGAGCTGGAGGCCGCTCGCGCTGCCAAGCTGGGGGCGGAGCTCCGGGCTCGGGAGGCGGAGTCTCAGTGCCGGGCCCGGGGGACGGAGCTGGAGCGGCTGCGACAGGTGGGTGGGGCTAAGGCGAGGGGCGGAGACATTGGCAATGGGCAGGGCTATAACAACATGTGGGTGGGGCTAAGGTACAAAGAGCATGGTTATTGTAATTGGGCGTGGCTAAGAATCAATGGGCGGGGCTACAACAACCTCTGGGCGGGGCTAAGGACCAGTGGGCGTGGTCACTGTTTGGGGCGGGGCTATAAGGAATGGTGGGCTTGGATAAGGACAAATGGGCGTGGCTATTGTAGTTGGGCGGGGCTAAGACTCAATGGGCAGGGCTATGACAATGTGTGGGCGGGGCTAATGACAAATGGGCGTGGCCGTTGCACTTGGGGCGGGGCTAAGGACCAAAGGGCGGGGCTATTGCCGCTGGTGGTGCCACTATGGAATAATGGACAGGGCTAAAGCAGCCGGTGGGCGTGGTTGTTGTGTTGGGCGTGGCTCTGCCTGGGGGGCGTGTCCATTCTGGCCCCGCCCACAGGCGGTGCAGGCGGCCCAGCGTTCCAGGCACCAGGCGGAGCAGGAGCGCGACCAGGTGGCGGCCAAGGTTGGCCACGCCCCCCCTCCCAGGTGAGCTCGGCCACGCCCCCTCCCCAGGCCGAGGGGTCCCAGGGGGTCCCCTATAGCCCCCATGTGTCCCCCATAGCGCCCGTAGGTCCCTTCTGTGTCCCCTGTGTGTCCCCCAGTGTCCCCCAATGTCCCCCAGTGTCCCCGGTAATGTCCCCTGTAATTGTCCCCCAATGTCCCCCAATGTCCCCAGTGTCCCCCAATTTCCCCTGTAGTGTCCTCCAGTGTCCCCGGTGATGTCCCCTGTAATTGTCCCCCAATGTCCCCCAATGTCCCCCAATGTCCCCAGTGATGTCCCCCAATGTCCCCCCAATGTCCCCAGTGATGTCCCCCAGTGTCCCCCAGTGTCACCCAATGTCCCCTGTATTGTTCACTGTATGTCCCCCAATGTCCCCAATGTCCCCCAGTGTCCCCCAATGTCCCCTGTAGTGTCCCCTAGTGTCCCCCAATGTCCCCTGTAGTGTCACCCAGTGTCCCCGGTGATGTCCCCCAGTGTCCCCGGTGATGTCCCCCAATGTCTCCCAGTGTCCCCCAATATCCCCCAGTGTGACCCAATGTCCCTGGTAATGTCCCCCTGTAATGTCCCCGGTAGTGTCCCCCAATTTCCCCGTAATGTCCCCTGTAATGTCTTCCAATGTCCCCCAGTGTCCCCCAATGTCCCCCTGTAATGTCTCCCCCAATGTCCCCGGTAATGTCCCCTGTAGTGTCCCCCAATGTCCCCTGTAGTGTCCTCCAGTGTCCCCCAATGTCCCCGGTAATGTCCCCGGTAATGTCCCCTGTAATGTCCCCCAATGCCCCCCAGTGTCCCCCAGTGTCCCTTGTAATTTCCCCCAATGTCCCCAGTGATGTCCCTGGTGATGTCCCCCAGTGTCTCACAATGTCCCCTGTAATGTCCCCGTTAATGTCCCCCAGTGTCCCCCAATGTCCCCCTGTAATGTCCCCGGTGATGTCCCCCTGTAATGTCCCCCTGTGATGTCCCCGGTGATGTCCCCGATGATGTCCCCGCAGCGCCCCCTGCGGTGACCCCGCGGCGCTGCAGGCGGCGCTGGAGGAGCTGCGGGAGCACAACCGGGACCTGCGGGAGCGGCTGCGGCAGCGCCTGGGACAGGTGGGGACACCTGGGGACACCTGAGACAAACCTGGGGCACCTGGGGACACCTGGGGGCACCTGAGACAAACCTGGGACACCTGAGACAAACCTGGGGCACCTGGGGACACCTGGGGGCACCTGAGACAAACCTGGGGCACCTGGGGACACCTGGGGACACCTGAGACAAACCTGGGACACCTGGGGACACCTGGGGACACCTGGGGACACCTGAGACAAACCGGGGACACCTGGGGACACCTGGGGACACCTGGGGGGACGTGAGGACACCTGGGGGGACCTGCGGGAGCGGCTGCAGCAGCGCCTGGGACAGGTGGGGACACCTGGGGACACCTGAGACAAACCTGGGACACCTGGGGGACATGGGGACACCTGGGGACACCTGAGACAAACCGGGGACACCTGGGGGGACCTGGGGACACCTAAAACAAACCGGGGACACCTGGGGGGACGTGGGGACAGGTGGGGACACCTGGGGACACCTGGGGACACCTGGGGGAACGTGGGGACACCTGCGGGAGCGGCTGCAGCAGCGCCTGGGACAGGTGGGGACACACCTGGGACACACCTGGGGGACATGGGGGGATCTCTGGGGACATGTGGGGACACCTGGGGGGACACGGGCACAAGTGTAGATGCACCTGTGAGTGCCATGGGCACAGGTGTGGGTGCCATGGGCACAGGTGTGGGCACAGATCCATCCCTGTCTCACCTGTGCCAGGTGGAGGAGCTGCGCTGGGCGCTGCCGTTTATGGGCACAGGTGTGGGTGCCAGGGGTGCCAGGGGTGCCACACTCACCTGCCTCACCTGTGCCAGGTGGAGGAGCTGCGCTGGGCGCTGCTGTTTATGGGCACAGGTGTGGGTGCCAGGGGTGCCAGGGGTGCCACACTCACCTGTCTCACCTGTGCCAGGTGGAGGAGCTGCGCCGGGCTCTGGCAGCCGCGGGCTCGCGGGCTCAGGACGCGCAGGTGGCGCGGGCCCGGCTGGCGCAGGAGCAGCGGCGGCTGCGGGAGCGGCTCCGGGACCCCCCCGGCACCCCCGGGACCCCCGGGACCCTCGGGACCATCGGGACCCTCGGGACCATTGAGACCATCGGGACCCTCGGGACCCCCGGGACCATCGGGACCATCGAGACCCTCGGGACCACCGAGACCCCTGAGACCCTCGGGATCATGGAGACCCCCTGGACCCCTGAGACCCCCGGGACCATCGAGACCCTCGGGACCCTCGGTGGCCTCGGTGTCCCCGGTGGTCCCGGGGGTCCCGGGGGTCCCGAGCCCGCCCTGCGCGCCCGCTGCGCGCACCTGCAGGAGCTGCTGCGGAGAGAGGCGGGGTCAGCGACAGCGGGGACAACGCGGGGACAGGGGGGGACATCGGGGGGGACATTGGGGGGGACGGGGGGTGGACATTGGGGGGGACGGGGGGTGGACATTGGGGGGGATATTGGGGGGGACAGGGGACATAGAGAGGACATGGGGGGACAGCGGACACAGGGTCACTGGAGGGACATGGGGGGACAGGGGGGACACCGGGGACACGGGGGGGACAGGGGGGGACATTGGGGGGGACAGGGGACATAGAGAGGACATGGGGGGACAGCGGACACAGGGACACTGGAGGGACATGGGGGGACAGGGGGGACACCGTGGACACGGGGGGGACAGGGGGGGACATTGGGGGGGACATTGGGGGGGACAGGGGACATAGAGAGGACATGGGGGGACAGCGGACACAGGGACACTGGAGGGACATGGGGGGGACATTGGGGGGGACATTGGGGGGGACATTGTGGGGACAGGGGACACGAGGGATGGGGGACATTGGGGCACGGGGGTGGCGGGGGGGGCACCAGGGACATGGGGGGCACGGGGACAGAGGGGACAGGGGGGGACAGGGGGGACATTGGGTATGGGGGACGGGGTGGGGAGTGACATGAGTGACACAGGTGACACACAGGTGACTCCGTGGGTGACCCAGGTGACTGTGGGTGACACAGAGGTGACTGTGGGTGACTCTGTGGGTGACCCGGGTGCCACCCAGGTGCCACTCAGGTGACACACAGGTGACTCTGTGGGTGACCCAGGTGACTGTGGGTGACACAGAGGTGACTGTGGGTGACTGTGGGTGACCCGGGTGCCACCCAGGTGCCACTCAGGTGACGGCGCTGTCCCCGCAGGGCGCGGGTGGCGCTGTCGCGCTGTGCCCGCGTCACCGGGCGCCGCCTGCGGCTCTTGGCGGCCGAGGCCGAGGAGCAGCGGCTGCGGGGGGAGCGGTACCGGGAGCAGGTGAGCGCCACCTGTGTCACCTGAATGTCACCTGAGCGTCACCTGTGTCACCTGAGTGGCACCTGTGTATCACCTGTGTGTCACCTGAGTGTTACCTGTGTGTTACCTGTGTCACCTGAGTGTCACCTGAGTGTCACCTGTGTCACCTGTGTGTCACCTGAGCGTCATCTGTGTCACCTGAGTGTCACCTGTGTGTCACCTGTGTGTCACCTGTGTGTCACCTGTGTCACCTGAGTGTCAGCTGAGTGTCACCTGTGTCACCTGAGCGTCAGCTGTGTGTCACCTGAGCGTCATCTGTGTCACCTGAGTGTCACCTGAGTGTCACCTGAATGTCACCTGTGTGTCACCTGTGTCACCTGTGTGCCACCTGTGTGTTACCTGTGTGTTACCTGTGTCACCTGAATGTCACCTGTGTCACCTGAGTGTCACCTGAGTGTCACCTGAATCACCTGAGTGTCACCTGAGTGTCACCTGTGTGTCACCTGAGTGTCACCTGTGTCACCTGAGTGTCACCTGTGTCACCTGTGTCACCTGAGTGTCAGCTGTGTCACCTGTATCACCTGTATCACCTGCTGTCACTTACTGTCACCTGTGTGTCACCTGCTGCCACCTGCTGTCATTAACTGTCACCTCCTGTCACCTCTGTCACATTCTGTCACGAGCTGTCACTTCCTGTCACCTCCTGCCCCCTGCTATCCTGTCCTGTCACTTCTGTCACCTCTGTCACCTCTGTCACCCGCTGTCACCCGCTGTCACCCGCTGTCACCCGCTGTCCCCCACAGCCTCTGTGTCCCCACATGTCACCACATGCCAATGTCCCCAATGTCCTCAATGTCGCCCATTATCCCTGATGCCCCCCAATGTCCCCCATGTCCCCAATCCTCCCAATGTCCCCAGTGTCCCCAATGTGTCCCCAATGTGTCCCCAATGTCCCCAATGTCCCCAGGCCCGTGTCACCGACGCCGCTGCCCGCCTGGTGTCCCCAATGAGTCCCCAATGTCCCCATTGTCCCCAGGCCTGTGTCACCGATGCCGCTGCCCGCCTGGTGTCCCCAATGTGTCCCCAATGTCCCCAATGTCCCCAGGCCCGTGTCACTGACGCCGCTGCCCGCCTGGTGGCCCCAATGTCCCCAATGTCCCCAATGTCCCCATTGCTGTCCCCAGGCCCGTGTCACGGACGCCGCTGCCCGCCTGGTGGCCCGGCAGGTGGCCCTGGTGTCCCCCAATGTCCCCAATGTCCCCAATGTCCCCAGGCCCGTGTCACGGACGCCGCTGCCCGCCTGGTGGCCCGGCAGGTGGCCCTGGTGTCCCCAATGTCCCCAATGTCCCCATTGCTGTCCCCAGGCCCGTGTCACCGACGCCGCCGCCCGCCTGGTGGCCCGGCAGGTGGCCCTGGTGTCCCCAATGTCCCCAATGTCCCCATTGCTGTCCCCAGGCCCGTGTCACCGACGCCGCCGCCCGCCTGGTGGCCCGGCAGGTGGCCC
Source organism: Molothrus ater (assembly GCF_012460135.2). Lineage (NCBI taxonomy): Eukaryota > Metazoa > Chordata > Aves > Passeriformes > Icteridae > Molothrus > Molothrus ater. Next base: position 38,789 of record NW_023416760.1, on the reverse strand, counting down.
TGGTGTCCCCAATGTGTCCCCAATGTGTCCCCAATGTCCCCAATGTCCCCATTGCTGTCCCCAGGCCCGTGTCACCGACGCCGCTGCCCGCCTGGTGGCCCGGCAGGTGGCCCTGGTGGCCGCGGGCACTGCCCGGCTGCTGGCCCAGGGCCGCCTCCTGCGCCGGGAGCTCGAGGACGTCGGGGACGGCGCCGCCGCCACCGCGCGGCTGCGGGCGCGGCTGCGGGCGCGGCTCAGGTGGGCGGCGGCCACAGAGGGGACCCCGTGGGCCCTATGGAGACCCTATGGACCCTATGGGGCGTATGGAGACCCTATAGAGACCCTATGGAGACCCTATGGACCCTATGGAGACCCCATGGGCCCTATAGAGACCCTAGGGACCCTATGGGCCCTATGGACCCTATAGAGACCCCATGGGCCCTATGGACCCTATAAAGACCCTATAGAGACCCTATAGAGACCCTATGGGCCCTATAGAGCCCCCATGGGCCCTATGGACCCTATAGAGACCCCATGGGCCCTATAGAGACCCTATAGAGACCCTATGGAGACCCTATAGAGACCCTATGGACCCTATAGGGACCCCATGGGCCCTATGGACCCTATGGAGACCCTATAGACACTATAGAGACCCTATGGACTCTATAGAGACCCCGTAGAGACCCTATGGAGACCCCATGGGCCCTATAGAGACCCTATGGGCCCTATGGAGACCCCACGGACCCTATAGAGACCCTATAGAGACCCCATGGACCCTATGGACCCTAGAGAGACCCTATGGACCCTATGGAACCTATGGGCCCTATGGACCCTATGGAGACCCCATAGAGTCCCTATGGACCCTATAGAGACTCTATAGAGACCCTATAGAGACCCTATAGAGACCCTATGGGCCTTATAGGGACCCTATGAACCCTATGGACCCTATAGAGACCCTATGGAGACCCCATGGGTCCTATAGAGCCCCTATGGGCCCTATAGAGACTCTAGAGGGGCTATAGAGACCCTATGGGCCCTATGGACCCTATGGACCCTAGAGACCCTATAGAGACTCTATGGACCCTATAGAGACCCCATGGACCCTATGGACCCTGTAGAGACCCTATAGAGACTCTAGGGAGGCTATAGAGACCCCATGGGCCCTATGGACCCTATGGAGACCCCATGGGCCCTATAGAGCCCCTATGGGCCCTATGGTATCAGTGGGGTCTCTATGGGGTTTATGGGGTCCCTGTGAGGTCTGTGGGGTCTCTATGGGATATTGGGGGTCCCTATGGGGTCTATGGGGTGTCTGTGGGATATTGGGGTCCCTATGGGATCTGTGGGATCTCTATGGAGTATTGGAGGTCCCCATGGGGTCTGTGGGGTCCCTCTGGGGTCTGTGGGGTCCCCATGGGATCTATGGGGTTTCTGTGGGGTTTCCATGGGATATTGGGGTCCCTATGGGGTCTATGGGGTTTATGGGATATTGGGGTTCTCTATGGGGTTTCTGTGGGTCTGTGGGGTCCCTCTGGGGTCTCTGTGGGGTCTCTGTGGGGTCTCACCCCGTCCCCCCCAGGTGTGACCCCATGAACCTGTCCCGCACGGTCCGGCGGATGCTGCGCGACAGCGACAGCGACAGCAGCGACAGCGGCGACAGCGGCGACAGCGGCGACAGCGGCGACAGCGGCGACAGCGGCGACAGCGACAGCGGCCACGCCCCCCCAGACCCCGCCCCCAGCGCTGGGGACACCCCCTGAACCCAAACCCAATTGGGTTTTTTTTTTATCCCAATTGGGGGTTGAAATCCCCCAAAACCCCCCAAAATCCCCCAAAATTTGGGGGACACCCCAAAACTGTCTTTATCCTCATTGTGGGGGCTGAAAGCCCCCAATAAAACCCCACGATTCCAACAACTCCTCCCCAGTCTGTTCGGGGGGGTGGGCGAGGCCCTTTTTATCCCAGTTTGGGGGGTCAAATCTCCCCAAAAACCCCAAAAAGCCCCAAAATCTCCCCAAAATCTGTCGGGAGGGGGCGCGGCGCGCCCGCGGGGAGGGGGCGTGGCTCGCATAGCTAATAAGGCGGGGGCGCGGCTCATCCGACCAATCACAACGCGGCATGCAAATGAGGCGCGGCCTCGGCGGGCTCCGTTCTCGCGGCCCCCGCGAGTTCTCGCGAGACTTCCGGGGAGGCCGCGGCGGCGGCGGCGGGATGGGAGCGCCGAGGTGGGGCCGGGAAAGGGGGGGCGAAAACGGGGCAAAACCGGGGAAAAACGGGCAAAAAGCGGGAAAAAAACGGCGGAACGGGACGGGAGGGGGTGTGGGGAGGCGGGTCAGGCCGTTCTGGGGGGATGTCAGGCCCGTTGAGCGGGGAGAGCGGGGCAGGCCCTGCGTGAGGGGGTGGGGGGGGGCAGGGCCGCGCTGAGGGAGGAGGGGCGGGGGTGACACTGAGGGGGTTTGGGGGTGACACTGAGGGGGTTTTGGGGGTGTCCAGGGGTTTTGGGGAGCCCAGTGACACCCCTGTACCCGCAGATGCCCCGGCACTGCTCCGCCGCCGGCTGCTGCACCCGCGACACCCGCGACACGCGCGGCAGAGGCATCTCCTTCCACCGGTGAGGGCAGCGAGGGGACACCCCCACACCCCCGAGCCTCCCCCGCAACCGTGCCCGCCTTCCTGTCACCGCTGTCACCTCCGTGATCCCCCTCCTGTCACCGCTCTCACCTCGCCCTCTGCAATGGGCTGTCCCAGGTGTCACCCCCCCCCCACTCAGGAATGGGCTGTCCCAGGTGTCAGCCCCCCCCCTTCCTTTAACAATGGGCTGTCCCAGGTGTCACCTGCCCTTAGCAACGGCTGGCACAGGTGTCGCACCGCCCCCCTCAGGAATGGCCTGTCCCAGCTGTCACACCCCCCTTTAACAATGGGCTGTCCCAGTTGTCACCCCCTCCTCAGGAATGGGCTGTCCCAGGTGTGTCTGTCCCCCCCGATTTCAGCAATGGGCTATCCCAGGTGTGTTCCAGGTGTGTCCCAGGTGTGTCTGTCCCCCCCCCATTTCAGCAATGGGCTATCCCAGGTGTGTTCCAGGTGTGTCCCAGGTGTGTCTGTCCCCCCCCCCCCATTTCAGCAATGGGCTGTCCCAGGTGTGTCTGGGCTGTCCCAGGTGTGTCTGTCGTTCCCCCCCCATTTCTGCAGTGGGCTGTCCCAGGTGTGTCCCAGGTGTGTCTGTCCCCCCCATTTCAGCAATGGGCTGTCCCAGGTGTGTCCCAGATGTGTCTGTCCCCCCCGTTTGAGGGATGGTTCGGCCCTGTCCCCCTGTAAGAGCCCGGCTGGACCGTTCCATTCCCAGGTGCGCGGGGGGGTGGAGGCTCAGTCCTCACAGCTCACCTGTGTGCCCCCTGTGTCACCTACTGTCACCTGTGTGTCACCTGTGTGACCCGTGTCACCTGTGTGTCACCTCTGTCACCTGCATGCCACCCGTGTCACCCATGTCACCTGTGTGCCACCTGCGTCCTTCCTGTGTCTCCCCGTGTCCCCATCCTCTTGTGTCCTCTCCCACTCCTGTGTCCCCCTGTCACCGGTGTCACCCCCCAGGAATGGCCGGTCCCTGTCCCTGTCTGTGTCTCTGTCCATGTCCCTGTGTCCCCATGTCCCCTCGGTGTCCCCAATGTCCCCTCAGTGTCCCCAGTGTCCCCTCAATGTCCCCACTGTTGTCCCCAGGCTGCCTCGCTGTGACGACCCCTGTTGGGCGCAGTCCCCAATGTCCCTGCTGGTCTCCCCATACAATGTCCCTGTCCCTGTACAATGTCCCCAATGTCCCCATCAATGTCCCCATCAATGTCACTGTCCCCAGGCTGCCCCGCCATGACGACCTGCGCCGCGCGCAGTGGTTGGAGAACAGCCGGGGGGCGCAGTCCCCAATGTCCCCAATGTCCCTGTCCCCATACAATGTCCCCATCAATGTCCCCATTAATGTCACTGTCCCCAGGTTACCCCGCCGTGACGACCCGCGCCGCGCGCAGTGGTTGGAGAACAGCCGGGGGGTGCAGTCCCCAATGTCCCTGTACAATGTCCCCAATGTCCCCATTGCAGTCCCCAATGTCCCTGTACAATGTCCCCAATGTCCCCATTGCTGTCCCCAATGTCCCTGTCCGCAGTGTCCCCAATGTCCCCATTAATGTCACTGTCCCCAGGTTGCCCCGCCATGACGACCTGCGCCGCGCGCAGTGGTTGGAGAACAGCCGGGGGGCGCAGCAATCCCCAATGTCCCCAATGTCCCCATTGCTGTCCCCAATGTCCCTGTCCCCAATGTCCCCATTGGTGTCCCCAGGCTGCCCCGCCATGACGACCCACACCGGGCACAGTGGTTGGAGAACAGCCAGGGGGTGCAGTCCCCACTGTCCCTGTACAATGTCCCCAATGTCCCCAATGTCCCCTCACTGTCCCCGATGTCCCCAATGTCCCCAGTGTCCCCATTAATGTCCCCATTGTCCCCAGGTTACCCCGCCGTGACGACCCACGCTGCGCGCAGTGGTTGGAGAACAGCCGGGGGGCGCAGTCCCCAATGTCCCCATTGCTGTCCCCAATGTCCCCATACAATGTCCCTGTCCCCAATGTCCCCAATGTCCCCAAACAATGTCCCCAATGTCCCCTCAGTGTCCCCATTAATGTCCCCATTGGCGTCCCCAGGTTACCCCGCCGTGACGACCCGCGCCGGGCGCAGTGGTTGGAGAACAGCCGGGGGGCGCAGTCCCCAATGTCCCCAATGTCCCTGTCCCCATACAATGTCCCCCATGTCCCCAATGTCCCCATTAGTGTCCCCATCAATGTCCCCATTGGTGTCCCCAGGCTGCCGCGCCGTGACGACCCGCGCCGCGCGCAGTGGTTGGAGAACAGCCGTCGCCGGGACCCGGCCGGGGGCGGGCGCTGGGACCCCAGCTCCAAGTACATCTACTTCTGCTCGCAGCACTTCGAGAGCACCTGCTTCGAGCTCGTGGGCTACAGGTGCGTGCGTGTGTGTGTGTGTGTGCAGGGGGGTACAGGTGTGATAACAGGTGTGTACACAGGTGTGATAACAGGTGTGTGTGTGTGTGTATGTGTGTGTGTGTGTGGGGGGGGGCACAGGTGTGATAACAGGTGTGTACACAGGTGTGTGCGGGGGGGGTACAGGTGTGATAACAGGTGTGATAACAGGTGTGTACACAGGTGTGTGTCACAGGTGTGTGTGTGTGCGGGGGGGGGTACAGGTGTGATAACAGGTGTGATAACAGGTGTGATAACAGGTGTGTGCAGGGGGTACAGGTGTGATAACAGGTGTGATAACAGGTGTGATAACAGGTGTGTGCTGGGGGGTACAGCTGTGATAACAGGTGTGATAACAGGTGTGTACACAGGTGTGTGTCACAGGTGTGTGTGTGCGGGGGGCACAGGTGTGATAACAGGTGTGTGCGGGGGGGTACAGGTGTGATAACAGGTGTGTACACAGGTGTGTGTCACAGGTGTGTGTCACAGGTGTGTGTGTGTGTGCGGGGGGCACAGATGTGACAACAGGTGTGATAACAGGTGTGATAACAGGTGTGTGCGGGGGGAGGTACAGGTGTGATAACAGGTGTGATAACAGGTGTGTCACAGGTGTGTGAGTGCGGGGGGATACAGGTGTGTGCAGGTGTGTACAGGTGTGTGTGCAGGGGGGGGTACAGGTGTGTGCAGGGGGGTGTACAGGTGTGTACAGGTGTGTGTGTGGGTGTGTGTCACAGGTGTGTGCAGGTCTGTGTGCAGGGGGGGTACAGGGGTGTACAGGTGTGTGTGCAGGGGGGGGTACATGTGTGTACAGGTGTGTACAGGTGTGTGTACAGGTGTGTGTGTACAGGTGTGTGTACAGGTGTGTGTTTGCAGGGGGTGTGCAGGGGTGTGTGAAGGTGTGTCACAGGTGTGTGTGTGCAGGTGTGTCACAGGTCTGTCCAGGTGTGTGTGCAGGGAGGTGTGCAGGTGTGTGTGCAGGTGTGTCCCCTCTGTTTTCCAGGTGTGTGCAGCTGTGTGTGCAGGTGTGTGTGTGTACAGGTGTGCACAGGTGTGCACAGCTGTGCACAGGTGTGTACAGGTGTGTGTGCAGGTGTGTCCAGGTGTGTCCCCCCTGTTTTCCAGGTGTGTGCAGCTGTGTGTGCAGGTGTGTGTGTGTACAGGTGTGCACAGGTGTGCACAGGTGTGTGCACAGCTGAGTCCTGGGGTCACTGTTGTGTCCTGGGGGCTTCCGGTTGAAGCCACAGGTGAGTGGGGATTCAGGTGGGGCTGGGGGCCCTCCAGGTGAGTTTGGGGGGGCTCCAGGTGAGCCCTGGGGGCTCCAGGTGAGTTTGGGGGGGCTGCAGGTGCTGCCTGGGGGGTTTCAGGTGGGGGAAACCCCCAGCGATTTCAGGTTCTCCCCCCAGGTTTTTGGGGTCCCCCCAGGTATTCCAGGACCCCCCCCCAGGTGTTGGGGTCCCCTCAGGTATTTCAAGACCCCCCAGGTATTTCAGGGTCTCCTTTAAAAGGTTTTGGGGTCCCCCAGGTTTTTGGGGTCTCCCCCAGGTGTTGGGATCACCCCAGGTATTTGGGGTCCCCCAGGTTTTGGGGTCCCCCCAAGTTTTTGGGGTCCCCCCAAGTATTTCAGGGTCTCCCCCAGGTGTTGGGGTGCCCCTGATCCCCCGTTTTGGGCTCCCCACAACTTTTTTGGGTGCCCCTGACCTCCCCCAGGTATTTCGGGGTCCCCCCCGGTTTTTGGGGTGTTTTGGGGTGTTTCGGGGTGCCCCTGACCCCGTTTTCCCCCCCGTTTCCCAGTGGTTATCACCGCCTGAAGGAGGGGGCCGTGCCCACCGTGTTCGCCCCCATTTTGGGGTCTCTCCCCCCCATTTTTGGGGTTCCCCTGACCCCCCCGGGTATTTTGGGGCCCCCCCCCGGTTTTTGGGGTGTTTTGGGGTGTTTTGGGGTGCCCCTGACCCCGTTTTCCCCCCCGTTTCCCAGTGGTTATCACCGCCTGAAGGAGGGGGCCGTGCCCACCGTGTTCGCCCCCGGCCCCTCCCGGCCCCCCCGGCCCCCCAAGCCCCCCCCGGATCGGGACCCCCCGAGACCCCCGCGGGGCGCCCGCAGGTGGAGGTGAGCGAGGGGGGGGGTTGGGGGGATTTTGGGGGATTTGGGGGGGATTTTGGGGGATTTGGGGGGATTTTGGGGAATTTTGGGGGGTTTTGGGGGATTTTGGGGAATTTTGGGGGGGCTCGGGGCTCCCCCAGTTCATCCCAGTACGGCCAGGCCCTGTGGGACCCCCGGACCCCCCCCCCCCCATTTTCCTTGACCCCCTCCCCATTTCCCCTGGACCCCCCCCCCCCACCCATGGAGATCCCCCCACCCCCTGGGACCCTCCCCCTCCCCCAATTCCCTCTGGCCCCTCCCACCCTGAGACCCCTCCCCCAATTCCCCCTGGCCCCTCCCACCCCTGAGACCCCTCCCCCAATTCCCTCTGGCCCCTCCCACCCTGAGACCCCTCCCCCAATTCCCCCTGGCCCCTCCCACTCCTGAGACCCCTCCCCCAATTCCCCCTGGCCCCTCCCATCCTGAGACCCCTCCCCCAATTCCCTCTGGCCCCTCCCACCCCGGGACCCTCGGGACGCTCTGGGGGTGTTTTGGGGTCTCTCCAGGGGGATTTTGGGGTCTTTTCGGAGCTTTTTTGGGGTCTTTCCGGGAATATTTTTGGGGTCTTTCCGGAGCTGTTTTGGGGTCTCTCTGGGACTATTTTGGGGTCTCTCCAGGGATATTTTTGGGGTCTCTCCATGGGTATTTTGGGGTCTCTCTGGGGATAATTCTGGGGTCACTCCAGGGATGTTTTTGGGGGTGTCTCCGTGGGTATTTCGGGGCTCTCTCCGTGGGTATTTTGGGGTCTCTCTCGGGCTATTTTGGGGTCTCTCCTCGAGTGTTTTGGGGGGTTTCTCCGGGGCTTTTTTGGGGTCTCTCTGATGCTATTTTGGGGTCTTTCTGGGAATATTTTTGGGGTCTTTCCGGGGCTTTTTTTGGGTCTCTCTGGGGATAATTCTGGGGTCTCTCCAGGGGTATTTTGGGGTCTCTCTGGGAATATTTTTGGGGTCTTTCTGGGGGTATTTTAGGGTCTCTCCGGGGATAATTCTGGGGTCTCTCCAGGGATGTTTTTGGGGGTGTCTCCAGGGCTATTTTGGGGTCTCCCCGGGGATAATTCTGGGGTCTCTCCAGGGATGTTTTTGGGGGTGTCTCCAGGGCTATTTTGGGGTCTCTCCGTGGGTGTTTTGGGGGGTTTTCCCGGGGGTTTCTTGGGGTCTCTCTGGGGCTATTCTGGGGGTCTTTCTGGGGGTATTTTAGGGTCTCTCTGGGGATAATTTTGGGGTCTCTCCGTGGGTATTTTGGGGTCTTTCCAGGAATATTTTTGGGGTCTTTCCAGAACTATTTTGGGGTCTCTCTGGGGCTATTTTGGGGGGTCTCTCTGGGGGTATTTTGGGGTCTCTCCGGGGATATTTTGGGGGTGTCTCCAGGGCTATTTCGGGGTCTCTCTGATGCTATTTTGGGGTCTTTCCGGGAATATTTTTGCGGTCTTTCCGGGGCTATTTTAGGGTCTCTCCAGGGGGATTTTGGGGTCTCTCCAATGATAATTTTGGGGTCTCTCTGGGGGTATTTTGGGGTCTCTCCAGGGATGTTTTTGGGGGTGTCTCCAGGGCTATTTCGGGGCTCTCTCTGTGGGTATTTTGGGGTCTCTCTGTGGGTATTTTGGGGTCTCTCTGTGGGTATTTTGGGGTCTTTCCAGGAATATTTTTGGGGTCTTTCCAGAGCTATTTTGGGGTCTCTCCACGGGTATTTTGGGGGTCTCTGTGATGCTATTTTGGGAATATTTTTGGAGTTTTTCCGTGGGTATTTTGGGGTCTCTAGGATGGTATTTTGGGGGTCTCTCCAATGGTATTTTGGGGGTCTCTCCAGGGGTATTTTGGGGGTCTCTCTGGGAGTATTTGGGGTCTCTTCAATGGTTTTTTGGGGTCTCTCCGATGCTATTTTGGGGGTGTCTCCAGGGGTATTTGGGGGTTTCTCCAATGTTTTTTTGGGGGTGTCTCCAAGGATATTTTGGGGTTTCTCCGGGGCTATTTTGGGGGTCTCTCTGGGGGTATTTAGGAGGTGTCTCTGATGGTATTTTGTGGGGGCCTCTCCAGGGATATTTTGGGGTCTCTCGGGAGTATTTTGGGAGTCTCTCTGGGGATAATTTCGGGGCTCTCTCCAGGGATATTTTGGGGTCTCTCCAGGAGTATTTCGGGGTTATTTCCAGGGGCGTTTTGGTGTCTCTCCGGGGCTATTTTTGGGGCTCTCTCTCCGGACTGACCCCCCCTCTCCCCTCTCCCCACAGACGGGACCCCCCCCCAGCCCCGCCGCCCCCCCCGGTACCCTCGGACGTCTCCTGCTTCCCGCGAGACTCCAAAGACCCCGGCCCGCCCCCGGCCGGCACCCACGGCGGGGTCCCGGCCCTGCCCGGCCCCTCGGGCTCCATCCCAGAGACCCTCCTGGTGGCCACGGGCGACGGAGCGGCCGCCACCACCCCGGCCCTGCCCGAGGGAGCGCCCCCGACCCCCGCGGGACCCCCGGCACCGCCGGCGCCGCCGTCGCCGTCGCTGTTCATGCTGCGGCTGCCGCCCCGGGCCGGCTCGTACATCCAGAGCGAGCACAGCTACCAGGTGGGCAGCGCCCTGCTCTGGAAGCGCCGCGCCGAGGCCGCGCTGGACGCGCTGGACAAAGCCCAGAGGCAGCTCCAGGCCGGGAAACGCCGCGAGCAGCGGCTGAGGCTGCGCCTGGCGGAGCTGCAGAGGGAGCGCAGGGCCGGCCCCGAGCCGCGGAGGAGCTCCAAGGAGCGCCTGGAGGTGATCGGGGATGGAGGAGGAGGAGGAGGAGTTGGAGGTTTGTAAATAAAGGATTTTACCCTGAGGGTGCGGCTGGTGGAGCTCCAGGGGGGAGGGAGAGCGGAGGAGCTCCAAGGAGCCCGTGGAGCTCCGCAAGGAGAGGAGAGCGGAGGAGCTCCAAGGAGCCCGTGGAGCTCCGCAAGGAGAGGAGAGCGGAGGAGCTCCAAGGAGCCCGTGGAGCTCCACTAGGAGAGGAGAGCGGAGGAGCTCCAAGGAGCCCGTGGAGCTCCACAAGGAGAGGAGAGCAGAGGAGCTCCAAGGAGCCCGTGGAGCTCCACTAGGAGAGGAGAGCGGAGGAGCTCCAAGGAGCCCGTGGAGCTCCACTAGGAGAGGAGAGCGGAGGAGCTCCAAGGAGCCCGTGGAGCTCGACAAGGAGATGAGAGCGGAGGAGCTCCAAGGAGCCCGTGGAGCTCCACAAGGAGAGGAGAGCAGAGGAGCTCCAAGGAGCCCGTGGAGCTGCTCGGAGATGGAGGAGGAGGAACTGGAGGAGCTCCGAGGCTCGGAGGCGGCGCGGAGGTTTGGAAATAAAAGATTTCGCCCTGAGGGTGCGGGCTGGAGGATCTCCAGGGGGAAGGGAGAGCGGGCACCAAGCCGTGGAGCTGCGGCTGGTGGAGCTCCACATGGAGGGGAGAGCGGAGGAGCTCCAAGGACCCCGCGGAGCTGCGGCGTGGAGCTCCAGAGGGAGCGCAGAGCCGGCCCCGAGCCGCGGAGGAGCTCCGAGGAGCCCGTGGAGCTTCACAGGGAGGGGAGAGCGGAGAGCAGACCCCAAACCACGGAGGAGCTCCAAGGAGCGCCTGGAGCTGCTCGGGGATGCTGGAGGAGGAGGAGGAGGAGGAGGAGGAGGAGGAGGGCGGTGAGGAGTTGGAGGTTTGTAAATAAAGGATTTTGCCCTGGGGGTTTTGCGGCTGGTGGAGCTCCAGAGGAAAGGGATTAAAAGGGATTAACCACTAATTAACCTTTGCTAATTACCCTGGGGCCATCAGCACCCCGGAGCCACCAGAGGAGCCGCTACAACCCCAAAGAAAATTCAAAAATGGGAATGAAGGGTTTAATTTCTATCAACTCTCAAGGTGCTCCAGACCTCCCCAAAGTCCCTAATTAATCCCTAATTAGTCTTTGCTAATTAGCCCGGGGCCATCAGCGCCCTGGGGCCACCACGGAGCCCCCCCCGAGGAGCCTCTGCAACCCCAAAAAGACTCAAAAATGGGAATTCAGGGTTTCGGTTCCACCAACTCCACGGTGCTCCAGACCTCCCCGAAGTGCTTTAATTAACCCCTAATTAACCTTTGCTAATTACCGTGGGGTCATCAGCGCCCTGGGACCACCATGGAGCCGCTACAATCCCCGAAGGGACCCAAATCCCCAAAAATCCTCTTTGGCAGCCGAAAACGGGCGATTCAGGGTTTAATTTCCACCGACTCCGAGGTTCTCCAGACCTCCCCGAAGTGGTTAATGAACCCCTAATTAGCCGTCGCTAATTACCGGGCCCTACAGCAGCAGCCTCCCCTCCTGGATGTCGCGGAAGGCGGCGGCGCTCAGCGGGACGTAGGAGCGGCGCGCGGCGTCGCGCAGGAACAGCCGGTCCCGGACGAGGCCGGGGTCAAAGCCCTCCTGGACCAGGCGGTTCTTGCACTGCTTGAAGGTGCCCGTGACCTCCAGGGCCTCCTGGGGACAGCGACAGGGACACGCTGGTGGCACCAGGTGGTCACCGTTGGCGCCAGGTGGCCACCGTTGGCACCAAGTGAGCCCTGTTGGCACCAGGTGACCCCCATTGGCACCAGGTGATCATCATTGGTGCCAGGTGACCACTGTTGGTGCCAGGTGGCCATCATTGGCACCAGGTGATCACTGTTGGCGCCAGGTGGCCACCGTTGGGACCATGTGACCATCATTGGCACCAGGTGACCCCTGTTGGTGCCAGGTGGCCCCCATTGGCACAGGGTGGCCACCGTTGGCGCCAGGTGAGCCCTGTTGGTGCCAGGTGGCCCCTGTTGGCACTGTATGACCATCATCGGCACCAGGTGACCCCTGTTGGTGCCAGGTGACCATCATTGGCACTGTATGACCATCATTGGCACCAGGTGACCCCTGTTGGTGCCAGGTGGCCACTGTTGGGACCAGGTGACCCTCACTGGCACCAGGTGACCGCTTTTGGCACCAGGTGGATCCCCATTGGGACAAGGTGATCCCTGTTGGCACCAGGTGACCACCGTTGGCGCCAGGTGACCTTTGGGGTCAAAGCCCTCCTGGACCAGGTGGTTCTTGCACTGCTTGAAGGTGCCCGTGACCTCCAGGGCCTCCTGGGGACAGCGACAGGGACACGCTGGTGGCACCAGGTGGTCACTGTTGGCACCAGGTGGCCACCGTTGGCACCAGGTGAGCCCTGTTGGCGCCAGGTGGCCACCATTGGCGCCAGGTGACCACTGTTGGCGCCAGGTGGCCACTGTTGGTGCCAGGTGAGCCCTGTTGGTGCCAGGTGGCCACCATTGGCACCAGGTGAGCCCTGTTGGCGCCAGGTGGTTCACTGGATGAGCTCTGAAGTCCCCTCCAACCCAAACCCTTCCATGTTTCCATGAGTTCCAAAGTTGCCTCCAACCCAAACCTTCCCGTGATTCCACCAGGCCATGATGGAACTGGATAAACTCTAAAGTCTTCTCCAGCCCCAACCCTTCCACGATTCCATCCTGCCATGACCAGAACCTGATGAGCTCTGAAGTCTTCTCTGACCCAAACCCTCCCATGATTCCATGAGTTCCAAAGTCCCTTCCAACCCCAACCCTTCCATGATTCCAAACGTGGCCATGACCAGAACCAGGTGAGTTCTGAAGACCCCTCCAACCCAAACCCTCCCGGGACTCCACCCGGCCATGATGGAACTGGATGAGCTCTAAAGTCCCCTCCAACCCAAACCCTTCCATGATTCCATGAGTTCCACCATTCCATGAGCTCCGAACTCCCCTCCAACCCAAAGCCTTCCATGATTCCACCAGGCCACGATGGAACTGGATAAACTCTAAAGTCTCCAACCCAAACCGTTCCATGATTCCACCTGGCCATGACCAGAACCTGATGAGCTCTAACGTCCCCTCCAACCCAAACCATTCCATGATTCCTTGAGTTCCACCATTCCATGAGCTCCGAACTCCCCTCCAACCCAAACCCTCTGGTGACTCCACCAGGCCACGATGGAACTGGATGAGCTCTAAAGTTCTAACACCTCTTCCAACCCCAACCCTTCCATGATTCCAAACGTGGCCATGACCAGAACTGGGTGAGTTCTGAAGACCCCTCCAACCCCAACCCTTCCATGATTCCATGAGTTCCACCACTCCATGAGTTCCAAAGTTGCCTCCAACCCAAACCCTTCCATGATTCCACCTGGCCATGATGGAACTGGAGAAGTTCTGAAGACCCCTCCGACCCAAACCCTCCCGTGACTCCACCAGGCCGCGATTGGCCGTTCCAGCGCTGGCCCCTCCCCTTCCCCAGTCCGACCCCACCCCCGGGAGCCGCCCCCGGGGGGGCGTGTCCTGCTGACCTGGATGCGGATGAAGCGGGGGGCGGCGTAGGCGGGCAGCGCGTCCTGCGTGAAGGCGAACAGTCGGTCACCATCGAAGGCAGCCCCGTCCTTGAGGCGCACGGCGGCCATGCCACAGCGGCCCTCGCACCCTGCCAACGTCACCTGCGGTCACCTGCGGCCACCTCATCTCCTTGGGGTCTTCTTGGAGCCCCCCTGGGATACTGGGGTGGCCAAACGCGTTTTGGGTGGGTTTGTCCCGGTTTTGGGACGGTGGTGGAGGCACCTCCCATGCCAGGTGCTCATTTTGGGGTGAAAGTTCCCAATTTTTGCCTCCTTTGCGGCCACATGGGCCCAACCCCAGCGCCTGCCACTCCCTCGGGGCAGCCAAGTCCCATTTTCACCATTTTGGGGGATGTTTGTGCTCAAAGCAACTCTGGGTGTCAAAAAGTCGTTTTTGAACCTTCTTGGTGGTGGCTGAGACCACCTGGGGACACCTGGCCCACCTCAAACCCCACCCAGGTCCTCGTTTTGGTGGGACTCACCCGGCACGGCCACGCCGTAGACGTTGACCTCCTGGATGAAGCTCACCGAGCCCAGCGTGGCCTCCACCTCCGTGGTGGCCACGTTCTCCCCCTTCCACCTGGGGAGGAGAAGGGACGGGGCCGTCAGGGGTGTCACGGGCGTTGTTTTTGTGAAAAATCCTCTAGCCGGGACCTTTTCTCCTGAGAAGCTGAGAAGCTTCAGCTTCTCCGTGTTTTGCTGCTTTGGAATGTGACCTGGAGAATCGTTTACCCAGCACGTGAGACTGTTTTTGACTCGATGACCAATGACAGCCCCACCTGTGTCGAGGCCGTGAGCAGCCACAAGATTTTATTATCTTTCCTTTCCTGAAATTTCCTTTCCTGAAATTTCCTTTCCTGAAATTTCCTTTCCTGAAATTTCCTGAAATTTCCGTCCCTTCCCTTCCCTTCCCTTCCCTTCCCTTCCCTTCCCTTCCCTTCCCTTCCCTTCCCTTCCCTTCCCTTCCCTTCCCTTCCCTTCCCTTCCCTTCCCTTCCCTTCCCTTCCCTTCCCTTCTATTCTTTTAGTATAATTTTAATATTTAATTTTCTTTTAATACAATAGATATCATAATATATTCGTTTTCTATTTAATTTTCTTTTAATATAATAGATATCATAATATATTCGTTTTCTATTTAATTTTCTTTTAATATAATAGATATCATAATATATTCGTTTTCTATTTAATTTTCTTTTAATATAATAGATATCATAATATATTCCTTTTCTTTTAATATATATCATAAAACCTCATTTTCTATTAATCTAACATCTATCATAAAATAATAAATCACCCATCTGGAGCACGGAGCCAAGGTTCTCATCCCTCCCCTCATCCCGTGCGACGCCGCCCCGACGGAAGGATCTGGAATTACCGGAAGGTGTCTCCGACGCGGTCCTGGAAGTAGACGAACCCCTCGGCGTCCATCACGAGGAGGTCGCCGCTGTTGAAGAAGGCGTCGCCCTTGGCCAGGACGTCCCTCAGGATCTTCTTCTGGGTCTTCTGCTCGTCGCCGGCGTAGCCGTGGAACGGCGTGGTCTTGGTGATCTTCACCACCAGCAGCCCCGTCTCACCTTGGCCGAGGAGGAGGAGGAGGAGGAGGAGGAGGAGGAGGAGGAGGAGGAGGAAGGTTGGAGGCTGCCCAACCCCTCCTTTGGTTTCTCCCGGGGGTTTCTGGTGGGTTCTGTGGTGGGGCAGGGGTGGTTTGGGCGCGGCTCCGCCCGCCCTTAGGAGGAGGAGGAGGAGGAGGAGGAGGAGGAGGAGGAGCTTTGGAGCTTTGGTTTCTCCGGTGGGTTCCTGGTGGGCTCCGTGGCGGGGCAGGGGTGGTTTGGGCGCGGCTCCGCCCGCCCTTAGGAGGAGGAGGAGGAGGAGGAGGAGGAGGAGCTTTGGTTTCTCCGGTGGGTTCCTGGTGGGCTCCGTGGCGGGGCAGGGGTGGCTTGGGCGCGGCTCCGCCCGCCCTTACCGGGTTTGGTGGGGACGCAGAGGCCCCGGTGGTCGCGCACGGGCTCGTCCAGCTCCACGTTGTACCTGATGAGCTCGAAGGGAGCGAAGAGCTGCAGGGGGAGGCAGGGAGGGACCCAGGGTGGAAGCAGGAAGGAGGATTTCCCCTCCATGGAAAGTTCCGGAATTTCCCTCCCCGCGGAAATTTCTGGAATTTTTTACCCCGGGGAATTTTCCTTCCCGTGGGAATGTCCGAAATTTCCTTCCCATGGAAATTTCCAGAATTTCCTTCCTCGCGGAAATTTCCAGAATTTTTTTTCCCCGGGGAATTTTCCTTCCCGTGGGAATGTTCGAAATTTCCTTCCCATGGAAATTTCCAGAATTTCCCTCCCCGCGGAAATTTCCAGAATTTCTTTCCCCGTTGGAATTTTCCTTCCCGTGGAAATTTCCAGAATTTCCCTCTCGTGGAAATTTCCAGAATTTCTTTCCCCATGGAATTTTCCTTCCAGTGGAAATTTCCAGAATTCCCTTCCCGTGGAAATTTCCAGAATTTCCTTCCCATTTCCGGGTGTGCTCTGATGTGATTGGTCTGTTCCAACCCGTGGGAACAACCCCCCCCAATCCTGACATTCTGGGCATTAAAAACCGTTTGGTTTTAATTGTCTTTAATTTAAATTTTTTTTTTTTTTTTTAGATTAAATCGCTAAAATTAAATCTGATTTAAAGTTATTTAAATAAGTTATTTAAATAAGTTATTTAAATTAGTTATTTAAAGATTTGATCTGATCCAATCAAATGGTGAACGAACTCATTGGTGGCATCTTCCAAATCCAGGAGATGTGGGACAACACGATGAGAAAAAAAGGGGGGAAAATCTGATTTTTTAAGCTTTTCCTCAAAAATCTGAGTTTTGAGCTTCCGCTCTCTCCCACTTTTTCCTCAAAAATCTGATTTTTGAGCTTTTGTTCCGTCCCAGCTTTTGCTCCAAAATCTGATTTTTGAGCTTTTGTTCCGTCCTAGCTTTTGCTCCAAAATCTGATTTTTGCAGCTTTTGCTCCACGGGAAGGTGAAGGCTGAGACGTGGCACCAAAAGAGGCACAGAGGTGACCAGAGATGTCCCCATGGACACCCCAAAACCCGTCTGGACCTCAACACTGTTGGGTCAGCGTTGGCCAACCAGTTGGAGGGGACTCATTTTGGGTGGGAAAAGGGCGTTTTGGGGACTCTGGTGTTGTGCCAGCCCAAGCTGATGGATGGTGCTGGAGACATCTCTGGAGATGCCACTGTTTGCTCCACCACCAAGAGCTCCATCCAAGACCCAACCAAGACCCAACCAAGGCTCAACCAAGAGCTCCATTAAAGACTCAACCAAGATTCATCCAAGACTCAACCAAGGTTCAACCAAGACTCAACAAAGATTCATCCAAGATTCACCCAAATGTTCACTCCACCACCAAGAGCTCCATCCAAGACTCAACCAAGATTCATCCAAGATTCACCCAAATGTTCGCTCCACCACCAAGAGCTCCATCCAAGATTCACCCAAGCCTTTCCTTGGATGAAACCCAACTTGAGGTGCCACGTTGGTGTCACCCCGAGGAGGACGTGCTCACCTTGATGAACCTGTTGGCCCTGCCCACGGCGCCGACCTTGCCGGTGTAGTTGATGAAGCCGGCGTTGCCCTCGGTGGCCCCGTAGAACTCCCAGACGGCCACGGGCCCGAAGCGCCGCAGGAACTCCGTCCACACCTCGGCCCTCATGCCGTTGCCCAGGGCCATGCGCACGCCGTGCTCGCGGTCATCGGCGCGCTGGGGAGGGGACACGGGGACGGGGCCACCTCGGGGGGTGACCGGAGAGGTGGGGACACCTCATGGGGGGGTTTGGGGCGGGTGGGGACTCACCTGGGGCGTGTTGCACAGGTAGCGCATGAGCTCGCCCACGTATTGGATGACGGAGACGTTGTAGCGGCGGCAGTCGGGCCAGAACTGGGAGGCCGAGAACTTGGAGCGCAGGACGCAGGTGGCACCTGGGGACACGGCAGGGGCACGGTGACCAGGCCCCTCCTCTCGTTACTCCTTGCCTCCATCCGTCCATCCATCCTTCCATGCATCCATCCATCATCCATCCATCCATCCATCATCCATCCATCCATCCATCCATCCATCCATCCATCCATCCATCCATCCATGCATCCATCATCCATCATCCATCCATCCATCCATCCATCATCCATCCATCCATCCATGCATCATCCATCCCTCCATCATCCTTCATCCACCCATCCATCATCCATCCATCCATCCATCCATCCATCCATCCATCCATCCATCCATCATCCATCCATCCATCCATCCATCCATCCATCCATCATCCATCCATCCATCCATCATCCATCCATCCATCCATCCATCCATCCATGCATCCATCATCCATCATCCATCCATCCATCCATCCTTCCATGCATCCATCCATCCATCCATCCATCATCCATCCATCCATCCATCATCCATCCATCCATCATCCATCCATCCATCATCCATCCATCATCCATCCATCATCCATCCATCCATCATCCATCCTCCATCCATCCATCCATCCACCCATCCATCATCCATCATCCATCATCCATCATCCATCCATCATCCATCCATCCATCCGTCCATCCTTCCATCATCCATCCATCCATCCATCCATCCATCCATCATCCATCCATCCATCCATCCATCCATCATCCCTCCATCCATCCATCCATCCATCCATCCATCCATCCATCCATCCATCCATCCATCATCCATCCTGTCCATCTGTCCCTCCGTGTCCGTACCCACTTCCAGGCACCCTCCCAGTCCCACCAGGAGCCCGGCTGAGTGGTAGAGGGGCAGCGTGGTGTAGACGACGTCGTCGGGCCGCAGCCCGCAGATCCGGGCCAGGCTGGCCACCATCATCATCTTCAGCTCCGTGATCACCGCGGCCTTGGGCAGACCTGCGGGGACAAGGGGCTGGGTGGGACCACACGGGCTCCTGAGGGCTCCTGCGGGTTCCTGGAGGACCTAGGGTGGGCACTGGGGGTCTTTGGCCCTCATTGGAGGAACCCTGAGGAACCTCACCCGGGGAGTGATGCCCATGGAGACAGGACACACCTGGCCCAGGTGGACCCACCATGGTCAGGGCTGGAGGAAGACCCCTCCAAGCGGCCCATGTGTGGACACAGCCAGGACACACCTGGCCCAGGTGGGCCCACCATGGTCCAGCAAGCCCCCCAAGCCCCTCCATGCTGCCCATGTGAGGACACACCTGGCCAAGGTGGACCTGAGATGGTCAGGGCTGGAGGAAGCCCCTCAAGGCCCCCCAGCTGCCCATGTGGACACAGCCAGGACACACCTGGCCCAGGTGGAACCACCATGGTCAGGGCTGGAGGAAGCCCCCAAGACCCCTTCCATCAGTGCTGACCCACCCACACAGACACAACCAGGACACACCTGGCCCAGGTGGGCCCACCATGGTCCAGGAAGCCCCCCAAGCCCCTCCAAGCTTCCCAGGTGGACACACCTGGCCAAGGTGGACCTGAGATGGTCCAGGAAGCTCCCCAAGATGCCCACACCCAGCCAGCCCCCCTGCACTCACCTGTGGTGCCCGAGGTGTAGATGTACATGGCCTTGGAGTCGGCGCTGACCCCAGCACGGTGCCCGGCGGGCGGGGGCTCGTCAGGTGAGGCCTCGATGTGGGGCAGCAGCGCCTCCACACCTGCCGTGGGCGAGGCCGCGCTCAGGTAGAACACGGCGACGCCGGCGCGGCGCAGCTCGGGCAGCACCTCCTCCACGGCCTCGCGGAGCTCTGCGGGACACACGGACACGCGGTGAGCCCACCCGGGCACAGCTGGAGTGCCACAGGGGCACCTGGGCAGGTGGGCACAGCTGGAATGCCACAGGGGCACCTGGGCAGGTGGGCACAGCTGGAAACCCCAATGGGGCACCTGGGCAGGTGGGCACAGCTGGAATGCCACAGGGGCACCTGGGCAGGTGGGCACAGCTGGAAACCCCAATGGGGCACCTGGGCAGGTGGGCACAGCTGGAATCAAGGATGGGGGTCCAAGAGTCCCAGGTGGGCACCCCAAGGTATCCCCAAGTGGGCACCTGGGCAGGTGGGCACAGCTGGAATCCCCAATGGGCACCTGGGCAGGTGGGCACAGCTGGAATCCCAAAGGGGCACCCGGGCAGATGGGCACAGCTGGAAACCCCAATGGGGCACCTGGGCAGGTGGGCACAGCTGGAATGTCAAAGGGGCACCTGGGCAGGTGGGCACAGCTGGAATGCCACAGGGACACCTGGGCAGGCGGGCACAGCTGGAAACCCCAATGGGCACCTGGGCAGGTGGGCACAGCTGGAATCAAGGATGGGGGTCCAAGAGTCCCAGGTGGGCACCTCAAGTATCCCCAAGTGGGCACCTGAGCAGGTGGGCACAGCTGGAATCCCCAATGGGCACCTGGGCAGGTGGGCACCAGACCCAGACCCACCCCAAATGTGAGCCCTGGGGCTGAGGGCACCCCAAAAACCCAGGAAGGGGCACCCAAGGGCCCCGGGCACCCAGTGGGAACTGTGTGGGAGTGTGGGGGGGCACCCGGAGCACCCCAAAAAGGGCCCCTGATCCCACAGACACCCCAAAAACCCCCAAAACCCAAAAAATATACACAGGGACAGTGACACACGGGGACAGTGACACACACAGGGACACACGGGGACAGTGACACACAGGGACACACACAGGGACACGCAGGGACAGCCATGTCCAGGCTGTGACACACACACACACACAGGGACAGTGACACACACAGGGACAGCCATGTCCAGGCTGTGACATAGAGGAAGGGACCCACAGAGAGGAAGTGACAGACCCAAGGACAGTGACAGGGACACACAGGGACAATGGCAGACCCAGGGACAGTGAGAGGGACACCCAGGGACAGTGAGAGGGACACACAGGGACAGTGAGAGGGACACACAGGGACAGCCATGTCCAGGCTGTGACACACACACAGGGACAATGACAGGGAAACCCAGGGACAGTGACAGGGACACACCCAGGGACAGGGACAGGGACACCCAGGGACAGGGACAGTGACACACCCAGGGACCGGGACAGTGACACACCCAGGGACAGTGACAGGGACACACCCAGGGACAGGGACACTCCCTGTGCAAACTCCCCCACCCCACGGTCACTCATTGGGGCTGGCACAGACCAGGGTGGCTTTGGAGGCCACAACCCCCTCATGTCCCCAAACCCCCCAAACCCTGTGATGTCCCCTCTCACCAGGGCTGGCCAGCACCACGGTGACCCTGGTGGCCACAAACCCCTCATGTTCCCAGACACCCCATTGTCCCCTCTCACCAGGGCTGGCCAGCACCACGGTGGCCTTGGTGGCCACAAGCCCCTCATGTCCCCAAACCCCCCTGAACACCTCGTTGTCCCCTCTAACCAGGGCTGGCCAGCATCAGCCTTGGTGGCCATAAGTCCCCCCAAACCCTGTGCTGTCCCCTCTAACCAGGGCTGGCCAGCACCACGGTGACCCTGGTGGCCACAAGCCCCTCATGTCCCCAAACCCCACGCTGTCCCCTCTCACCAGGGCTGGCCAGCACCACGGTGGCCTTGGCGGCCCCAAACCCCTCATGTTCCCATACACCCCACTGTCCCCTCTCACCAGGGCTGGCCAGCACCACGGTGGCCTTGGCGGCCCCAAACCCCTCATGTTCCCATACACCCCACTGTCCCCTCTCACCAGGGCTGGCCAGCACCACGGTGGCCTTGGTGGCCACAAGCCCCTCATGTCCCCAAACCCCGGTGTTGTCCCCTCTCACCAGGGCTGGCCAGCATCACGGTGGCCTTGGTGGCCCCATACCCCCATTGTCCCCTCTCACCAGGACTGGCCAGCATCACGGTGGCGTTGGTGGCCCCAAACCGCCCAAACCCCCCTCAAACACCCCACTGTCCCCTCTCACCAGGGCTGGCCAGCACCACGGTGGCCTTGGTGGCCACAAGCCCCTCATGTCCCCAAACCCCGGTGTTGTCCCCTCTCACCAGGGCTGGCCAGCATCACGGTGGCCTCGGCCGCCTCCAGCGCGTGCCGCAGCGCCCGTCCCCGCACGTTGCAGTTGAGGCAAGCCATGGCACAGCCCAGCTTGGCCAAGGCCAGCCAGGTCCACAGGTAGGCCGGCTCGTTGGGCAGGAACACGGCCACGGTCTGGCCCCCGCCGCGCAGCCCCGCGCGCCGCCGCAGCGCCCAGGCCGCGCGGTTGCTGCGGCGCTCGACGTCCTCGAAGGTGAGCACCTGGTCCTGGAAGAGCAGCAGGGGGTGGCGCGGGCGCAGCCGGACGTGCTGCCGGAACACGTCCAGCAGCGTGGTGGCCGGCTTGGTGGCCATGCGCCGGCGGCAGCGCAGCGATGACCACGCCATGGTGCCGAAGAAGGCCAGGTCCTGCCACAGGAAGGGCGCCAAGCGGGCAGCGGCCAGAGGAGCCAGGGCCAGCAGCACGGCCAGCAGGGCCAGCAGGGCCGGCAGCACCGCCATGGCCACCGCGGCGGTGGGGACGGTGGCCAAGGTGCGCCGGGTGACCTTTGGGCTGTGGCGGCGCCGGGGCTGGGGGCGGAGGTCGCCGCTCTTTGGTTCGCGCTCTCTGTTTGTTTTCCTTCCTCTTCTCCGATTGTTTTCTCCCCTTTGGCCTTCCCCGCCCCCGGGAGCGGCTCTGTGGGCACAGCTGTCACAGCCCGCTGGCTCTGCCTGCCCGGCCGGCTGGCTGGCTGTCCGTCCGGCTGTCTGTCTGTCCATCCGGCCAGCTGCCTGTCCAGCTGGCTGGCCTCTGTCTGTCTGGCTGTCCGGCCTCTGCCACCCTGGCTGTCTGATTGTCCAGGCATTCATCATCTGCCTGCCCAGCTGTCCAGCTGTCCATCTGTCCGGCTCTGTCCATCTGTCCGGCCTCTGCCTGCCCAGCTGTCCATCTGTCCGGCTCTGTCTGGCTGTCCAGCCTCTGCCAGCCTGGCTGTCCATCTGTCCGGCTCTGTCTGGCTGTCCGGCCTCTGCCTGCCCAGCTGTCCGGCTGTCCATCTCTCCAGCCTCTGTCTGGCCTCTGCCTGCCCAGCTGTCCAGCTGTCCATCTGTCCGGCCTCTGTCCGGCCATCCAGCATGTGCCACCACTGCTGTCCCTCTGTGCAGCCTCTGCCAGCCCAGCTGTCCATCTGTCTGGCCTCTGTCTGCCCAGGTGTCCGGCTGTCCATCTGTCCAGCTCTGTCTGGCTGTCCAGCCTCTGCCAGCCCGGCTGTCCATCTTGGACACCTCAGGGACACCTTGGGGACACCCCAGAGACACCCTGGGGACACCCCCGAAGCAGGGACATCCCACGGGGACACATCAGCGACACCCCAGGGACACCCAGGGGACACCCCAGGGACACCCGAGGGACAATTCCAAAGCAGGAACAACCCGGGAGACCTCAGGAACACCCCGGGGACACCCCTGAAGCGGACACACCTTGGGGACACCCCAGGGACACCCCCAAAGCGGAGACACCCCCAAAGCGGGGACACCCCCGGGACTCCTCGGGGCGGGGGTTGTGGGCGGTGCCGCCCAGCAAAAGGAGGCGCGCAGGTCCCACCGAGATTCGAACTCGGATCGCTGGATTCAGAGTCCAGAGTGCTCACCATTACACCATGGGACCGCCCGGATCCTTCCGCGCCGCTCCCTCCGCCACGAAAAAAGAGACCGCGGGGCCGCCCCTGCGGGAGCGGGCGGGAAACCCCCGGGGAGGGCTGGGAAAAGAGGAATAAAGGGGAAAAAAAAAGTAGGAAAAAAGGGAAAAAATTGGGGGAAAAAAAAAGTGGAAAAAGAGGAAAAGGAGATTCGCCCGAACAGGGACTTGAACCCTGGACCCTCAGATTAAAAGTCTGATGCTCTACCGACTGAGCTATCCGGGCTCTGCTGCGACGCCTTGCCGGCCGTGACCAAAGCGGATTTGAGGAAAAACTCGCGGTTTTGGGGCAAAATCGAGGAGGTTTGGGGAGAAACCCGAGGATTTGGGGAGAAACCTCGTGATTTTCCCGAAAAGCCCAAGGATTTGGGGAAAAAACCTGCGGTTGTAAAGAAAAATCGAGCGTTTGTTGAGGGGGGGGAAAAAAAGGTTTAGGGAGAAACCCGAGGTTTTGGGAGCGGGGGGGGGGGGGAGAGATTCTGGGAAAAAAAAAAAAAAAAAAAAAGGAGGTTTTAGGGAAAAACCCGAGGATATCGGGAGAAAACCTGATATTTTAGGGAGAAACCCGAGTTTTTTTGGGAGAAACCCGAGGTTTTAAGGAAAAAGACGAGGTTTTGGGGGGAAATCTCGTGGTTTTAGAGAGAAACCCGAGGTTTTAGGGAGAAACACGAGATTTTAGGGAAAAAAACTAAAATTCTGGCCTTCTCCCCCCTCATGTTTCCCGCCCCGTTCCCCCCTCACGTTTCCTGATATTTCCCCCCTCACGTTTCCCGTTTTTTACCTCATAATCTCCACCTTCTTTCCCCCTCACATTTCCCAGCATTTTCTCCCCTCATGCTTCCCACCATTTTCACTCTCTTATTTCCCATTTTTACCTGACCTTTTCTGGCCTTTCCCCCCTCACGTTTCCTGACATTTTCCACTCACATTTCCCGTTTTTACCTCACATTTTCTGGCCCTTTCCCCCCTCGCTATTCCCAGCATTTTCTCCCTTCATGCTTCCCACCATTTTTAACTCTCTTATTTCCCATTTTTACCTCACATTTTCGGGCCTTTTCCCCCCTCACGTTTCCTGACATTTTCCCCCCTCACGTTTCCCATTTTTTACCTCATAATCTCCACCTTCTTTCCCCCTCACATTTCCCAGCATTTTCTCCCCTCATGCTTCCCAACATTTCCTCCCCTTTATGTTTCCTGCCATTTTCACCCTCACATTTCCCATTTTTTACCTCACGTCTTCTGGCCTTTCCCCCATCAGGTTTCTCGCCATTTTCACCCTTTTATTTATCTTTTTTTACTTCCCATTTTCCACCCTTTTCCCCCCTCACATTTCCTGCCCTTTTTCCTCCCCTCATTTTTGCCACCATTTCCCCCCCCTCCAATGTTTCCCATTTTTTACCTCAGGTTTTCCACCCTTTTCCTTCCTCACATTTCCCAACATTTTCTCCCCTCATATTTCCTGCCCTTTTCCCCCCTCACATTTCCCATTTTTTATCTCATGTTTTCCTGCTCCTTTTCCCCCTCATGTTTCCCACCATTTTCGCCCTCTTATTTCTCTTTTTTTACCTCACGTTTTCTGGCCTTTCCCCCTCATGTTTCCCATTTTCTTACCTCATGATTTCTGCCCTTTTTCCTTCATGTTTCCTGCTCTTTTCTCCCCTCACATTTCCCACCATTTTCTCCCCTCACATTTCTCACCCTTTTCCCCCTTATCTTTCCCATTTTTTACCTCACCTTTTCTGCTCTTTTCCCCCTCGTGTTTACCTCCATTTTCTCCCCACACTTTTTCCCCACCATTTTCTCCCCTCACATTTCCCACTCTTTTTCCTCTCACATTTCCCACCCATTTTCCCCCTCACATTTCTCATTTTTTACCTCATATTTTCCGCCCTCTTGCCCCCTCACATTTCCCACCATTTTCTCCCCTCACATTTCCCACCATTTTCTCCTCTCACATTTTCCCCCATTTTCTCCCCTCATATTTCTCACCCTTTTTTCCCTTATCTTTCTCATTTTTTACCTCACCTTTTCTGCTCTTTTCCCCCTCATGTTTACCTCCATTTTCTCCCCTCACATTTTCCACCATTTTCTCCCCTCACATTTCCCACTCTTTTTCCTCTCACATTTCCCACCCATTTCCCCCCTCCAATCTCCCATTTTTTACCTCATATTTTCTGCCCTCTTCTCCCCTCACATTTCCCAACAGTTTCTCCCTTGATGTTTCCCACCCTTTTTTCCTCACATTTCCCATTTTTTACCTCACGTTTCCCCACATTTTCTCCCCTCACATTTTCCAACAGTTTCTCCCCTCACATTTTCCACCATTTTCTCCTCTCACATTTTCCCCCATTTTCTCCCCTCATATTTCTCACCCATTTTCCCCTTATCTTTCTCATTTTTTACCTCACCTTTTCTGCTCTTTTCCCCCTCACATTTTCCACCATTTTCTCCCCTCACATTTTCCACCATTTTCTCCCCTCACATTTCCCACCATTTTCTCCCCTCGCATTTTCCACCATTTTCTCTCCTCACATTTTCCCCCATTTTCTCCCCTCACATTTCTCACCCTTTTTCCCTTATCTTTCTCATTTTTTACCTCACCTTTTCTGCTCTTTTCCCCCTCACATTTCCCCACATTTTCTCCCCTCACATTTTCCCCCATTTTCTCCCCTCACATTTCCCACCATTTTCTCTCCTCACATTTTCCACCATTTTCTCCCCTCACATTTCCCACCATTTTCTCCCCTCACATTTCCCACCATTTTCTCCCCTCACATTTCCCCACATTTTCTCTCCTCACATTTCCCACCATTTTCTCTCCTCACATTTCCCCCCTCACGTTTCCCACCCTTTTTCCTTTATCTTTCCCATTTTTTACCTCACTTTTTCTGCCCTATTCTCCCCTCATGTTTCCCACCCACAAATTTGGATTTTCCTCTCGATTCCTCCTCTCCTGCTCTGGGTGTCTCCATGTCCATCCCCCTCGCTGTGGCCTAGGGTGAGGTGCTAATTGGTATATTTAAATGAGAAGAATTGAAATTTTTCATTTTTTTGTAATATTTTAATATAATATTATATTTTATATCATAATTTTTAAATTATTTTTTCAAGCAAATAGGGTGAGGGTGAGGGTTAGGGAATATTTGGAATATGAAAATGCAAATAATTTGAATATTTAAATATTAATTTGGGTTAGTTTCAGGTTTAGGGTTAGGGTTTTGGTTGGGATCGGAGTCAGGGTTAGGGGATAATTTGAATATTAAATGCGAATAATTTGAATATTCATATTGGAATTTAGGTTAGGGTTAAGGACACGGTTGCGGTTTGAAAATATTTGGAATATTAAAACGAGAATAATTTGTATATTTAACAGGGATTTAATTTTTAAAAGCAAATATTCCAAAGTGTTCAGTTTAGGGTTTGGGTTAGGGTATCATTTGAATTGTAAATTTAGAATAATTTGGATATTTTACAGGGAATTTAATTTTTAATCTGAATATTCAGCGTTAGGGTCACAGGGTTACAGTCAGTGAATATTTGGAATATTAAAACGAGATTTATTTGAATATTTAGCAGGGAATTTCATTTTTAAAAGTGTATATTCCAAAGGGTCGGGGTTAGGTTTAGGCTTAGGGGACAATCGGAATTTTAAAATGAGAATAGTTTGAATATTTGACAGGGAATTTAATTTTAAATGCAAATATTCCATAGGTTTAGGGTTAGGACCAGGTTTAGGGCTTGGCTTAGGGTCATTGTCAGTATCAGGGTAAGGTTAGGGGATAATTGCAAGATTAAAATGGGAATAGTTTGAATGTTTAAATTTAAATTTGGGTTAGGATAAGGATTAGGGTTAGGCTTAGGGTCATGGCCATATTTAGGGTTAGGATTAGGGTTGGGTTTAGGGTGAGGTTTATGGTCAGTGAATATTTGGCATATTGGAATGAGAATTATTGGAATATTTAACTGGGAATTTAATTTTTGTGAGTGATTATTCCAAAGGGTGGGGATTGGTTTTAGGGTTAAGTTTAGGGTCAGGTTTAGTGTTACAAACAATGAAAATCTGGAATATTAAAATGACAATTATTTGCGTATTTATAGGGAAATTTAATTTTTAAATGTGACTATTCTATTTATTTACTCCATTTAATATTTTGGTTTGCATTAGGGCCATCTTCAGCGTCATTAGGGTTAGGGGATAATTGTAATATTAAAATAGGAATCATTTGAATATTTAAATTCTAATTTGGGCTAGGGTAAGGGTTAGGGTGAGAGTTAGGCTTAGGCTTTGGGTTATTGTTTAGGTCAGTGTCAGTGAATATTTGAAACAATAAAATGAGAATTATTTGAATATTTAACAGGAAATTTAAATTTTGAATGCAAAAATCTCAAAGGGTTCGTTCTAGGGCATAATTGGAATGTGAAAATGAGAATAATTTGAATATGTAAATGTCAGGGTTAGGGTGAGGATTAAGGTCAGGTTTTGGTTATAATTGTAACATTAAAATTGGAATCATTTGAATATTTTAATTCAAATTTGGGTTTGAGTAAGGATTAGGGACAGTGGTAGGTTTAGGCTTAGGTTTAATATTTGGGTGAGTGTCAGTGAATATTTGAAATAATTAAATGAGAATAATTTGAATATTTAACAGGGAATTTAATTTTTAAATGAGAATATTTCGAAGGGTTTGGCCTAGGGTATAACTGGAATTTTAAAATGGGAATAATTTGAATATATAAATGTCAGGGTTAGGGTTAGGATTAAGGTCAGGTTTTGGTTATAACTGTAATATTAAAATAGGAATAATTTGAATATTTTAATTCTAATTTGTGTTTGAGTAAGGATTAGGGATAGTGGTAGGTTTAGGCTTAGGCTGAGGGTTAATTTTTGGGTTAACACCAGTGAATATTTGAAATTTGAAAATTAAAAAAAATGTTTGAATATTTATCAGGGAATTTAATTTTTAAATGCGAACTTTTCAAAGGGTTTGGCCTAGGGGATAACTGGAATTTTAAAATGGGAATAATTTGAATATATAAATGTCAGGGTTAGGGTTGGGTTTTGGGTTTGGGTTTGGGTCATGGTCAGTGTCAGGCTTAGGGGATAATTGTAACATTAAAATAGGAATAATTTGCATATTTAAATTCTAATGTGGTTTTGGGTAAGGATTAGGGTTGAGTTAGGCTTACACTTAGGGTTAGTGTTTGTGTTACCATCTGTGAATATTTGAAATAATAAAACGAGAATTATTTGAATATTTACCAGGGAATTTCATTTTCATATGCAAACATTTCAAAGGCTTCGTTCTAGGGGATAATTGGAATTTTAAAACGAGAATAATTTGAATATGTAAATGTTAGGGTTAGGGTTAGGATTAAGGTCAGGTTTTGGTTACAATTGTAACATTAAAATTGGAATCATTTGAATATTTAAGTTCTAATGTGGTTTTGGGTAAGGATTAGGGTTAGAGTTAGGTTTAGGCTTAGGGTGAGTGTCGGTGAAGATTTGAAATAATTAAATGAGAATTATTTGCGTATTTAACAGCGAATTTATTTTTGAAGTGTGAACATTTCAAAGGCTTTGTTCTAGGGCATAACTGGAATTTTAAAATAAGAATAATTTGAATATGTAAATGTTAGGGTTAGGGTTAGGATTAAGGTCAGGATTTGGTTATAATTGTAATATTAAAATAGGAATCATTTGAATATTTAAATTCTAATTTGGTTTTGGGTAAAGATTAGGGTTAGAGTTCGCCTTAGACTTCAACTTAGTGTTTGTGTTACCATCTGTGAATATTTGAAATAATAAAACGAGAATTATTTGAATATTTAACAGGGAATTTCATTTTCATATGCAAACATTTCAAAGGCTTTGTTCTAGGGGATAACTGGAATTCTAAAATGGGAATAATTTGAATATATAAATGTCAGGGTTAGGGTTGGGTTTTGGGTTTGGGTTTGGGTCAGCATCAGTGAATATTTGAAATAACTAATGGAGAATTATTTGAATATTTACCAGGGAATTTCATTTTCATCTGCAAACATTTCAAAGGCTTCGTTCTGGGGGATAATTGAAATTTTAAAACGAGAATAATTTGAATACACAAGCCTAAATTTCACTTTTAACCACGAATACTCCCCAGGTCTGTTTCAAGCCCTCACGGGGCGGATCCCCAGCCCGTCCCCGCCAGATCCCGGCCTGAAGAAGGGGAAGAGATTCCCGGGGATCCTCACGGGGGTGGATCCCAGGAGCTGCTTCTCCTCGGCGTCGAAGAACTGGAGCAGGCGCCGCTCGTGGTCCAGCAGCAGGCCCAGGACGCGGCAGCGCCCGCGGCGCCGCTCCAGGCGCCCGGCCCGCAGCCGGAACTCACCCCCGGAATAGCCCAGGGCTGCGGCTGCTCCCTCGGGGACGCAGGGCAGGGAATCGCCCCACAGGGGATCCGGGGTGGGATCCGGGATGGGATCCGGGGTGGGATTCAGGGAATCGGGGAGGGGATCTGGGATGGGATCCGGGGTGGGATTCAGGGAATCGGGGATGGGATCTGGGATGGGATCCGGGGTGGGATTCAGGGAATCTGGGATGGGATCTGGGGTGGGATCCGGGGTGGGATTCAGGGAATCGGGGATGGGATCTGGGATGGGATCCGGGGTGGGATTCAGGGAATCTGGGATGGGATCTGGGGTGGGATCCGGGGTGGGATCCCACGGGGAATCTGGGGTGGGATCTGGGATGGGATCCGGGGTGGGATTCAGGGAATCTGGGATGGGATCTGGGATGGGATCCGGGGTGGGAACATGCAGGGAATTGGGGACGGGATCTGGGATGGGAACCCTCAGGGAATCTGGGGTGGGATCTGGGATGGGATCCGGGGTGGGATCTGGGATGGGAACACTCAGGGAATCAGGAGTGGGATCTGGCCTAGGATCTGGGATGGGATCTGGGATGGAATTTGGGATGGGAACCCTCAGGGAATCTGGGGTGGGATCCCACAGGGAATTCGGGATGGGATCTGGAATGGAATTTGGGACGGGATTCGGGATGGGAACTGGGATGGAATCTGGGATGGGATCCGGGATGGGAACCCCCAGGGAATCTGGGGTGGGATCCCACGGGGAATTCGGGATGGGATCTGGGATGGGATCCGGGATGGGATCCGGGATGGGAACCCCCAGGGAATCTGGGGTGGGATCCCACAGGGAATTTGGGATGGGATCTGGGATGGAACTCGGGATAGAATCTGGGATGGGATCCGGGATGGAATTTGGGATAGGATCTGGGATGGAATTCGGGATGGAATTCGGGATGGGATCCGGGATGGGAGCCTGCAGGGAACTGGGGACGGGATCCGGGATGGAATTTGGGGTGGAATCCTGAATGGAATCCTGCAGGGAACCCGGGATGGGATCCGGGATGGGATCCCTCAGGGAATCCCGGACGGAATCCCGGATGGAATCCCGGACGGAATCCCTGAGCACGCCCACTTCCCAGTCGCTGCTGTCGCCCAGCTCCACTTCCCAGTAGTGCTTCCCGCAGGAAAATCCCTCCCGAGCCACGGCCAGGGGCCTGGGCTGGGGCCGGGATCCGGGATCGGGGATTTGGGATCCGGGATCGGGGATTTGGGACCCGGGATCGGGGCCGAGGATTCGGGATCGGCCCCGGATCACCAGGGCCGGGTGGGTGCAGCTCTCGTCCAGCGTCAGCGAGACTGGGAAAGAGTGGAGGGGGGCGTTTGATAGGGGTTTGATAGGGTTTGATAAGGGTTTGATAGGGGATTGATAGGGGTTTGATAGGGTTTGATAGGGTTTGATAGGGGTTTGATAGGGGGTTGATAGGGGTTTGATAGGGGTTTGATAGGGTTTGATAAGGGTTTGATAGGGGTTTGATAAGGGTTTGATAAGGGTTTGATAAGGTTTGATAGGGGTTTGATAAGGGTTTGATAGGGGTTTGATAGGGTTTGATAAGGTTTGATAGGGGTTTGATACGGTTTGATAGGGTTTGATAGGGGTTTGATAAGGTTTGATAGGGGTTTGATAGGGTTTGATAGGGGTTTGATAAGGTTTGATAGGGGTTTGATAGGGTTTGATAGGGGTTTGATAGGGGTTTGATGGGGTTGATAGGGTTTGGTGGGATTTGGATAGGTTTTATAGGAGTTTGATAGCATTTGATAGGGATTGATAGGGTTTTGATAGGGTTTGATAGCATTTGATAGGGTTTGATAGCGTTTGATAGGGTTTGGTAGGTTTTTGGAAGGGTTTGATAGGGTTTGATAGGGGTTTGATAGCATTTGATAGGGTTTGATAGCATTTGATAGGGTTTGATAAGGTTTGGTAGGATTTTGGAAGGGTTTAATATGGGTTTGGTAGGAGTTTGATATCGTTCAATAGGGTTTGATAGTGTTTGATAGGGGTTTGATAGGGTTTGATAGGGTTTGATAGGGGTTTGATAGGGTTTGATAGGGGTTTGATAAGGGTTTGATAGGGGTTTGATAGGGTTTAATAAGGTTTGATAGGGTTTGATAGGGTTTGGTAGAGTTTGATAACATTTGATAGGGTTTGATAGGGTTTGATAGGGGTTTGATGGGAGCTTGATAGGGTTCGATAGTGTTTGATATGGTTTGATAAGGTTTGATAGGGTTTGATAGGGTTTGGTAGGTTTTTGATAGGTTTGATAGGAGTTTGATATCGTTCGATAGGGTTTGATAGGATTTGATAGCTTTTGATAGCGTTTGATAGGGTTTGATAAGGTTTGATAGGGTTTGATAGAGTTTGATAGCATTTGATAGGGTTTGATGGGAGCTTGATAGGGTTCGATAGTGTTTGATATGGTTTGATAAGGTTTGATAGGGTTTGATAGGGTTTGGTAGGTTTTTGATAGGTTTGATAGGAGTTGGATATCGTTTGATATGGTTTGATTGGATTTGATAGCTTTTGATAGCGTTTGATAGGGTTTGATAAGGTTTGATAGCATTTGATAGGGTTTGATAGAGTTTGATAGCATTTGATAGGGTTTGATAGGGGTTTGATAGGGTTTGATAGGGTTTGATAGCGTGGGATATCATGGGATATAGTGTGATATAATTTGATATTATTTGATATCATGTGATATTTTTGATCACATGATTTCACTTGGTATTGTTTGATATTGTTTGATATCATTTGATATCGATTGATATAATGTGATATCATTTGATATAGTTTGATATCATTTGATATCGTTTGATATCATTTGATTTAGTTTGATATAGTTTGGTATCATTTGATATCATTTGATATCGTTCAATATCATTTTATATTGTTTGATATCATTTGATATAATTTGATATGGTTTGATATCATTTGATATTGTTTTATATCATTTGATATCATTTGATATTGTTTTATATAATTTGATATCATTTGATATGGTTTGATATAATTTGATATGGTGTCGTTTTGTTTGATTCTGTTTGGGGGGAGAAGGGAAAGGACGAGGAGGAGGAAGAGGAACGGGATGAGAAAGGGGAAGAGGAAGAGGAACGGGATGAGAAAGGGGAAGAGGAAGAGGAAGAGGAAGAGGATGAAGAAGAGGAATGGGAACAGGAAGAGAAAAAGGATGAGGATGAGGATGAGGACGAGGACGAGGACGAGGAAGAGGAAGAGGAAGAAGAGAAAGAGGAAGAGGACTGGGAACAGGAAGAGGATGAGGAAGAGGACCAGGAAAAGGAGGAAGAGGAAGAGGAAGAGGACCAGGAAAAGGAATGGGAACATGAATAGGAAGAAGAAGATGACGAGGAGGAAGAGGAAGAGGACTGGGAACAGGAAGAGGAAGAGGAAGGGGAAGGCAAAAAGGAGGAGGGTGAGGAAGAGGAAAAGGAAGAGGAAGAGGATGAAAAGGGGGAAGAGGAAGAGGATGAGGAACGGGAAGGGGAAGAGGAGGAGGAGGAAGAGAAAGAAGAAGAGGACCAGGAACAGGAACAGGAAGAGGAACAGGAAGAGGATGAGGAAGAGGAAGAGGACGAGGAGGAGGAAGAGAAACGGGAATGGGATGAGGAAGAGGAAGAGGAAGAGGATGAAGAAGAGGAATGGGAACAGGAAGAGAAAAAGGATGAGGATGAGGAAGAGGATGGAAAACAGGATGAGGAAGAGGAAGATAAATGGGATCAGGAAGAGGATGAGGAATGGGAAAGGGAAGAGGAAGAGGAAGAGGAGGAGGAAGAGGAGGAGGAAGAGGAGGAGGAAGAGGAAGAGGAGGAGGAAGAGGAAGAGAAGGAGGAAGATTGGGGCCGGACTCACCCGCGTGGCTCTGAGCCCGTCGGAAATCTGTGGGAAAGCAGCAGCGCCAATTAACGGCAATTAGCACTAATTAGCAGTAATTAATTAGCACTAATTAGCAGTAATTAGCTCATTAAGGGCGGCTCATTTGCATAGGGCTGGAAGCGCTCACCGAGCTGGGCCTGGATCTGCCCTGGAACGAGAAATGAACGGAGAGAGTGAGGGGGGGACACCTGAGGGGGACACCTGGGACACCTGGGGAACACCTGGGACACCTGGGACACCTGGGGATACCTGGGGACACCTGGGACACCTGGGGATACCTGGGACACCTGAGGGGACACCTGGGGACACCTGAGGGGAACACCTGGGGACACCTGGGGACACCTGGGGACACCTGGGACACCTGAGGGGGACACCTGAGGGGGACACCTGGGACACCTGAGGGGGACACCTGGGATACACCTGGGGACACCTGAGGGGGACACCTAAGGGGGACACTCTGTCTTATCAATAATTAATGAGGCTCTAATCAATCGTTAATGAGTCCCTGTCTAATCAAGCATTAATTAGCCAATGCCTAATTAATCATTAATTGTTCTGTGTTTAATCAATCATTAATTAGATAATGCCTAATTAATCATTAATTAGTCTCTAATCAGTCATTAATGAGTCCCTGTCTAATAAATCATTAATTAGTCAATGCCTAATAAGTCATTAATTAAACTCTAATCAGTCATTAATTAGTCAATGCCTAATCAATCATTAATTAGTCTCTAATCAGTCATTTATTAGTCAATGCCTAATTAATCATTAATTACTCCCTGTCTAATCAATCATTAATTAATCAGTGGCTAATAACTCATTAATTAATCACTGGCTATTAACTCATTAATTGGTCCCTGTCTAATCAATCATTAATTAATTACTGGCTACTAATTCATTAATTAATCACTGGCTAATAACTCATTAATTAATCAATGGCTAATAACTTATTAATTAATCTGTGGCTAATAACTCATTAATTGGTCCCTGTCTAATCACTCATTAATTAATCCCTGGCTAATAACTCATTAATTAGAGCCTCACCCAGCCTCGCCTCCATCTCCAGTTTCTCTGTGGGGGCAGAAAAGGAAATTGGGGAATTCGGGGATATTAATTAATTTATTGATTGATTATTAGAAATTAATAATTGTTAATAAAGATGGCATGATTATTAATAAATCATTATAAAATGAAAATGTTATTTAAAAAGAATAATTAATAACTATTCTGCTTAAAAATAATTAATTATTAGAAAAGTTATTGTTAAAAATAATCATTATTAATGACTAATTTTAATTAATTATAAGGAAATTTAATTCATTTTTAGAAATGAAAAGTTATTAATGAATAATTTGTGATTATTAATTTACTACTAGAAAATGGAATTTCTTATTAGCAATCAATCATTATTAATTAATAATTCATTATTATTTATTTATTAGGACAAAAATAAATTATTAGAAATGAAGAATTATTACTGAATATTTTATTATCATTAATTTACTATTATAAAATTAATTTTATTAGAAATTAATATTAATGACTATTGTATTGCTATTATTTTATATTTTGGAACTTAAATTTTATTAGAAATTAATAATTATTAATTATTTTTATTATTAATTTATTATTTTACAGTTTTATTATAAATTATTAATAATTATTATTTTATCATTAGTTTCCAATTAAAAACTCAAAATAATTGTTCAAAATTAATAATTACTAATGAATAATTTGTTACTATTAAGTAATTATTAAAAAATCATTGAGTTCTAAATTAATAACTATTAATATAATTTATATTAATATTTTAATTATATAATAAAATTCAGTATCTATAATATTAAAATGTTAATTTTATTATTATTGACTAAGACAAAATAACAATTATTAATAAATTAATTATTTTTCTTAGAAAGTTAAAATAATCCTTATTAATTAATGATAATTAATGAATATTCTAATATTAATATTAATAAATTGATAAGTAATTAATTTTTAATTGGAAATTTCCCTTTTTTGTGTCCCTTTTCAAAAAAACCCCCTGAATTATCCCTCGGAGAATTAATTAATAATTAATTAATTAATTAATAATTAAGGAATTAATTAATTAGATAATTAATGAGCAGAAATATCAATTTTACCCCTCTGGAGTTTCCCCGTCACCTCCTCTGAAAGAACCAAAAATGGAAATTATTAATTGGAAATTAATCATTAATTAATGCTGGACAAATGATTCATGGTTGCTGCTATAAAAATAAAAATAAAAATTAAAATTAATAATAATAATTTATAATTACTATTATTACATTATTAATTAATAATAATGAATAATTATTTATTAATTAATTTATTGTTTTTTAACCAATTAATTTTTATTATTTAATTATAAATTTATTCTTACAATATTTCTACACTTACTTTTATAATTATTAATAATCCATAATTATTAATTATTACATTAAATTCATCACACAATTATTTAATTATTACTCATTATTATGCTATTAATAATTAACAATTATATCCCATCTATTCAATAATTATTTTCTTATTAATCATCATTAAAATATCATTACTTAATGATATAATTATAATTAACATAATAATTATGATTATTTATTTATTAATTATCATGAAGATATCACTATAATATCTTAATTAATCCTAATTAATAATAAATAATTCATATATTAATCTAAGAATAATATTCTTAGATTCATTATTATGTTAATATTATTAATAATAATTAAAATCATTATTAATTGCAATGAGGTTAATAAAGTAGTCGAGCCTAATAATTAGTGTCCCTGTTAATTAGTCTGTCTAATAAATAATAATTAGTCTGTCTAATCAATAATTACTCTATAATGAATCGATGTCTAATCAATAAATAATTAATATCTAATAAAGAATCTAGATCTAATCAATAATTAATTGATCCATGCCTAATCAATAATTAATTAATCTCTGTCTAATCAATCATTATTTAGATAATTAACCTATGGCTAATAAATCATTAATCTCTGTTTATTAATTAGCTAATTAGAGGCTAATAGAGCGCTCATTACAGGCTAATAAATTATTCATTAGGAGCTAATAACCAATTAAATGCTAATAATAATTAATTAGCAGCTAATAACATGCTAATAATAATTAATTAGCGGCTAATTAATTGCTAATAATAATTAATTAGCGGGTATTAAATGCTAATAATAATTAATTAGCGGCTATTAATTAATGAGTGCAGCTCTTACCCAGCTCCATCCTCAGCTCCTCCATCTCTGTTGGGATTTGGGGATTTAGGAACCAAAATTTTGGGAATTTGGGGATTTAGGAACAAAAATTTCGGGAATTCCTGAGAATTTGGGATTTAGGAACGAAAATTTTGGGATTTCGGGTCGGGAATTCCGGGAATTTGGGGATTTAGGGGCGGGGATTTGGGGAATTTTGGGGGTTTAGGGTCGGGAATTTTGGCAATTTTGGGGATTTAGGAACAAAAATTTTGGGATTTAGGGTCGGGAATTCCGGGGATTTTGGGGATTTAGGGTCGAGAATTTTGGGGATTTAGGGTCGGGAATTCCCGGAATTTGGGGATTTAGGGACGAAAATTTCGGGAATTTTGGGGATTTAGGGTGGGGAATTTCGGGAATTTAGGGTCGGGAATTCCCGGAATTTGGGGATTTAGGGACGAAAATTTCGGGAATTTTTGGGATTTAGGGTCGGGAATTTCTGAGAATTTGGGGATTTAGGGACGGGAAATTTGGGGAATTTGGGGATTTAGGGTCAGGAATTCCTGGGAATTTGGGGATTTGGTAACGAAAATTTCGGGAATTTGGGGATTTAGGGACGGAAATTTTGGGAATTTTTGGGATTTAGGGTCGGGAATTCCGGGAATTTGGGGATTCAGGGTCGGGAATTTTTGGGCATTTTGGGAATTTTGGGGAATTTTTGGGAATTCCGGAGCTGATCTCACCCTCGCTGATTTCCTGCTGGGATTTCCCTGGGAATGGGAGAGGAAATGGAGATTTTTATTTTATTTTATTTTATTTTATTTTATTTTATTTTATTTTATTTTATTTTATTTTATTTTATTTTATTTTATTTTATTTTATTTTATTTTATTTTATTTTATTTTATTTTATTTATTTTTATTGCATTTTACTGCATTTTATTTCACTTAATTTAATATCATATTTTATTCTCTTTTTAAATTTAATTAAATTAATTAAATTTAATTAAAATAATTTAATTGAATTGAATTTAATCTCATCCATTTTATTTAATTTTATTTCATTTCATATTTTATTCTTTTTTAAATTAATTTATTAATAATTATTTACAATTTAATTCAATTTATTGTAATTTAATTTCATTTAATCTCATCCATTTTATTTCATATTTTATTCTATTTTTAAATTAATTTATAAGTAATTATATTTAATTTAATTTAATTTAATTTAATTTACTTTAATTTAATTTAATTTAATCTCATCCATTTGATTACATTTAATTTCATTTTATTTCATTGCATATTTAATGTAATTAATTAAATTTCATTTTAAACAGTAATTAATTTTTACTTTCTTAAAAGAAAATCAAAATTAAAATAAATTGAAATCATGAAAAATTAATTAATAATTGATAATTAATAATTAATAATTAATTGGTTCATGCACTCACGTTCCTGAGCCAGAATCCGGCGGTCATCTGGGGAACGGTAATTAAGGGGTAATTAAAGGCAAATTAATGGGTAATTAATGGGGAAATAATGGGAAATTAATGGGGAATTAATCGGGAAATAATGGGAAATTAATGGCGAATTATTTGGTAATTATTGAATAAATTATGAGCCATTAAATGGTAATGAACGGGTTAATAATGGGCTATTAATGAGCAAATAATGCATCAATTACAGTTGATTATTGTGTAATTAATGGGTAATTAACGGGTAATGAATGGGCGCGTTATGTGTTATTAATGGGTTATTAACGGGTAATTAATTGAGTTAATAATGGAGAAATTACGGCTGATTAATGGGCAATTAATGAGTTAATAATGGGAAATTAAGGGGTTATTAATGGACAATTAATGGGTTACTAATGGGGAATTAATAGGTTATTAATGGGCAATTAATGTGTACTGAATGATTAATGAATGGAGAATTAATGGCTAATAAATCGCTAATGAATGGGTAATTAGTTGATAATTAGTGGGTGTTTACCAGGGAAATGAATGGGTGATTAATGGCTAATAAATGGCTATTAATGATTAATAATTTTGTTATTAATGGGTGATTAGGGGTTAATTATCGGGTAATGATTTAATT
>NW_023416759.1:0-80111 GCF_012460135.2 Molothrus ater | reverse complement strand
AAATGGACCGGGGATTATAGCAGAGCAGTGCAAAAACCAAAACATGCAAAACTAAGCTTCCAGACATTGCCAAAGCAGGTGGAAAATTGCAAGGAGCAAGACACAACGTGGAGGGGAAGATATAAAAGACATGGCATGGATGCTTAAAAAAAAATGGAAAAAAAGAAAAAATCTTTTCCAAAGTCAAGGCATCAAAAGTCATGGCATGTCATCTAGGGCAGGGACATGCACCAAAGATTCCTCTCTTGGTCCCATTGAAATCGCAAGATTCCGTTTCCCTTCCGAAAGGAAATTTCATTTCCTTTCGGGAAGGAAACGGAATCTTGCTGACCCATAAAGAAAGGCTTACAAACGCTCTGGAAGGAGATAGGATCAAATGAAATCCAATTGAAAAAAAGCAAAAAAATGCAGAAAATTGGGAGTTTTAGTGTCTTCAAGAAATGGTCTGTGAGAAATGAGCTGCATTGCAAAGGACCAAAACATGCCAAAACTAAGCTCCAGACGTTGCCAAAGCAGGGGAAAATGGCAAGGAGCAAGACACAACGTGGAGGAGAGGATAGGAGGAACATGGTATGGACACTTAAAAAATCTAAAATTAAAAAAGAAAAAATTTTCCCATATTCTATGAAATGGAGGCACATGCAGCAAAGCTTGCCAAAATTGATCCCGCTGAAGGCCAAAGAGAAAAGAAGGACTTTCAAACAGGCTGGAATGGAGATACCAGCTACGGAATTGCAATTGGAGGAGAAGAAAAAAAAAAAATTTGGGAAATTTGGGCAATTTAGTGACTCTAAGAAAATGGACCGGGATTATAGCAGAGCAGTGCAAAATACCAAAACATGCCAAAACTAAGCTTCCAGACATTGCCAAAGCAGTGGAAAATTGCAAGGAGCAAGACACAAGTGGAGGGGAAGATATAAAAGACATGGCATGGATGCTTAAAAAAATGGAAAAAAAAAAAAGAAAAAAATCTTTCCCAAAGTCAAAGGCATCAAAAGTCATGGCATGTCATCTAGGGCAGGGACATGCACCAAAGATTCCTCTCTTGGTCCCCATTGAAATCGCAAGATTCCGTTTCCCTTCCGAAAGGAAATTTCATTTCCTTTCGGGAAGGAAACGGAATCTTGCGACCCCATAAAGAAAGGCTTACAAACGCTCTGGAAAGGAGATAGGATCAAATGAAATCCAATTGAAAAAAAAGCCAAAAAATGCAGAAATTTGGGAGTTTTAGTGTCTTCAAGAAATGGTCTGTGAGGAAATGAGCTGCATTGCAAAGGACCAAAACATGCCAAAACTAAGCTCCAGACGTTGCCAAAGCAGGGGAAAATGGCAAGGAGGAAGACACAACGTGGAGGAGAGGATAGGAGGAACATGGTATGGACACTTAAAAATCTAAAATTAAAAAAGAAAAAATTTTCCCATATTCTATGAAATGGAGGCACATGCAGCAAAGCTTGCCAAAAGTGATCCCGCTGAAGGCCAAAAGAGAAAAGAAGGACTTTCAAACAGGCTGGAATGGAGATACCAGCTAAGGAATTGCAATTGGAGGAGAAAAAAAAAAATTTGGGAAATTTGGGCAATTTAGTGACTCTAAGTAAATGGACCGGGATTATAGCAGAGCAGTGCAAAATACCAAAACATGCCAAAACTAAGCTTCCAGACATTGCCAAAGCAGTGGAAAATTGCAAGGAGCAAGACACAACGTGGAGGGGAAGATATAAAGACATGGCATGGATGCTTAAAAAAAATGGAAAAAAAAAAAAGAAAAAAATCTTTCCCAAAGTCAAAGGCATCAAAAGTCATGGCATGTCATCTAGGGCAGGGACATGCACCAAAGATTCCTCTCTTGGTCCCATTGAAATCGCAAGATTCCGTTTCCCTTCCGAAGGAAATTTCAAAAAGGCTTGGAAGGAAGGCTTACAAACGCTAAGGAGATTGCAATTGGAGGAGAAAAAAAAAAAAAATGCAGAAAATTGGGAATTTAGTGTCTTAAGAAATGGTCTGTAATGTAGCGAGCATTGCAAAGGACCAAAACATGCCAAAACTAAGCTCCAGACGTTGCCAAAGCAGGGGAAAATGGCAAGGAGCAAGACACAACGTGGAGGAGAGGATAGGAGGAACATGGTATGGACACTTAAAAAATCTAAAATTAAAAAAGAAAAAAATTTTCCCATATTCTATGAAATGGAGGCACATGCAGCAAAGCTTGCCAAAAGTGATCCCGCTGAAGGCCAAAAGAGAAAAGAAGGACTTTCAAACAGGCTGGAATGGAGATACCAGCTAAGGAATTGCAATTGGAGGAGAAAAAAAAAAATTTGGGAAATTTGGGCAATTTAGTGACTCTAAGAAATGGACGGGATTATAGCAGAGCAGTGCAAAATACCAAAACATGCCAAAACTAAGCTTCCAGACATTGCCAAAGCAGTGGAAAATTGCAAGGAGCAAGACACAAGTGGAGGGGAAGATATAAAAGACATGGCATGGATGCTTAAAAAAAATGGAAAAAAAAAAAGAAAAAAATCTTTCCCAAAGTCAAAGGCATCAAAAGTCATGGCATGTCATCTAGGGCAGGGACATGCACCAAAGATTCTCTCTTGGTCCCCATTGAAATCGCAAGATTCCGTTTCCTCCTTCCAAAGGAAATTTCATTTCCTTTCGGGAAGGAAACGGAATCTTGCGACCCATAAAGAAAGGCTTACAAACGCTCTGGAAAGGAGATAGGATCAAATGAAATCCAATTGAAAAAAAGCCAAAAAAATGCAGAAAATTGGGAGTTTTAGTGTCTTCAAGAAATGGTCTGTGAGGAAATGAGCTGCATTGCAAAAGGACCAAAACATGCCAAAACTAAGCTCCCAGACGTTGCCAAAGCAGGGGAAAATGGCAAGGAGGAAGACACAACGTGGAGGAGAGGATAGGAGGAACATGGTATGGACACTTAAAAATCTAAAATTAAAAAAGAAAAAATTTTCCCATATTCTATGAAATGGAGGCACATGCAGCAAAGCTTGCCAAAAGTGATCCCCGCTGAAGGCCAAAAGAGAAAAGAAGGACTTTCAAACAGGCTGGAATGGAGATACCAGCTAAGGAATTGCAATTGGAGGAGAAAAAAAAAAAATTTGGGAAATTTGGGCAATTTAGTGACTATAAGTAAATGGACGGGATTATAGCAGAGCAGTGCAAAATACCAAAAATGCCAAAACTAAGCTTCCAGACATTGCCAAAGCAGTGGAAAATTGCAAGGAGCAAGACACAACGTGGAGGGGAAGATATAAAAGACATGGCATGGATGCTTAAAAAAAATGGAAAAAAAAAGAAAAAATCTTTCCAAAGTCAAAGGCATCAAAAGTCATGGCATGTCATCTAGGGCAGGGACATGCACCAAAGATTCCTCTCTTGGTCCCCATTGAAATCGCAAGATTCCGTTTCCCTTCCCGAAAGGAAATTTCATTTCCTTTCGGGAAGGAAACGGAATCTTGCGACCCCATAAAGAAAGGCTTACAAACGCTCTGGAAAGGAGATAGGATCAAATGAAATCCAATTGAAAAAAAGCCAAAAAAATGCAGAAAATTGGGAGTTTTAGTGTCTTCAAGAAATGGTCTGTGAGGAAATGAGCTGCATTGCAAAGGACCAAAACATGCCAAAACTAAGCTCCAGACGTTGCCAAAGCAGGGGAAAATGGCAAGGAGGAAGACACAACGTGGAGGAGAGGATAGGAGGAACATGGTATGGACACTTAAAAATCTAAAATTAAAAAAGAAAAAATTTTCCCATATTCTATGAAATGGAGGCACATGCAGCAAAGCTTGCCAAAAGTGATCCCGCTGAAGCCAAAAGAGAAAAGAAGGACTTTCAAACAGGCTGGAATGGAGATACCAGCTAAGGAATTGCAATTGGAGGAGAAAAAAAAAAATTGGGAAATTTGGGCAATTTAGTGACTCTAAGTAAATGGACCGGGATTATAGCAGAGCAGTGCAAAATACCAAAACATGCCAAAACTAAGCTTCCAGACATTGCCAAAGCAGTGGAAAATTGCAAGGAGCAAGACACAACGTGGAGGGGAAGATATAAAAGACATGGCATGGATGCTTAAAAAAAATGGAAAAAAAAAAAGAAAAAATCTTTCCCAAAGTCAAAGGCATCAAAAGTCATGGCATGTCATCTAGGGCAGGGACATGCACCAAAGATTCCTCT
This sequence comes from Molothrus ater, assembly GCF_012460135.2. Taxonomy (NCBI): domain Eukaryota; kingdom Metazoa; phylum Chordata; class Aves; order Passeriformes; family Icteridae; genus Molothrus; species Molothrus ater. The sequence continues at coordinate 75,920 of NW_023416759.1, read as the reverse complement.
CTTGGTCCCATTGAAATCGCAAGATTCCGTTTCCCTTCCCGAAAGGAAATTTCATTTCCTTTCGGGAAGGAAACGGAATCTTGCGACCCCATAAAGAAAGGCTTACAAACGCTCTGGAAAGGAGATAGGATCAAATGAAATCCAATTGAAAAAAAGCCAAAAAATGCAGAAAATTGGGAGTTTTAGTGTCTTCAAGAAATGGTCTGTGAGGAAATGAGCTGCATTGCAAAGGACCAAAACATGCCAAAACTAAGCTCCCAGACGTTGCCAAAGCAGGGGAAAATGGCAAGGAGCAAGACACAACGTGGAGGAGAGGATAGGAGGAACATGGTATGGACACTTAAAAATCTAAAATTAAAAAAGAAAAAATTTTCCCATATTCTATGAAATGGAGGCACATGCAGCAAAGCTTGCCAAAAGTGATCCCGCTGAAGGCCAAAAGAGAAAAGAAGGACTTTCAAACAGGCTGGAATGGAGATACCAGCTAAGGAATTGCAATTGGAGAGAAAAAAAAAAAAATTTGGGAAATTTGGGCAATTTAGTGACTATAAGAAATGGACCGGGATTATAGCAGAGCAGTGCAAAATACCAAAACATGCCAAAACTAAGCTTCCAGACATTGCCAAAGCAGTGGAAAATTGCAAGGAGCAAGACACAACGTGGAGGGGATTATAAAGGACATGGCATGGATGCTTAAAAAAATGGAAAAAAAAGAAAAAATCTTTCCCAAGTCAAAGGCATCAAAAGTCATGGCATGTCATCTAGGGCAGGGACATGCACCAAAGATTCCTTCTTGGTCCCCATTGAAATCGCAAGATTCCGTTTCCCTTCCGAAAGGAACTTTCAAACAGGCTGGAATGGAGATACAGCTAAGGAATTGCAATTGGAGGGGAGAAAAAAAAAATTTGGGAAATTTGGGCAATTTAGTGACTCTAAGTAAATGGACCGGGATTATAGCAGAGCAGTGCAAAATACCAAAACATGCCAAAACTAAGCTTCCAGACATTGCCAAAGCAGTGGAAAATTGCAAGGAGCAAGACACAACGTGGAGGGGAAGATATAAAAGACATGGCATGGATGCTTAAAAAAAAGGAAAAAAAAAGAAAAAATCTTTCCCAGTCAAGGCATCAAAAGTCATGGCATGTCATCTAGGGCAGGGACATGCACCAAAGATTCCTCTCTTGGTCCCCATTGAAATCGCAAGATTCCGTTTCCCTTCCCGAAAGGAAATTTCATTTCCTTTCGGGAAGGAAACGGAATCTTGCGACCCATAAAGAAAGCTTACAAACGCTCTGGAAAGGAGATAGGATCAAATGAAATCCAATTGAAAAAAAGCAAAAAAAATGCAGAAATTGGGAGTTTTAGTGTCTTCAAGAAATGGTCTGTGAGGAAATGAGCTGCATTGCAAAGGACCAAAACATGCCAAAACTAAGCTCCAGACGTTGCCAAAGCAGGGGAAAATGGCAAGGAGCAAGACACAACGTGGAGGAGAGGATAGGAGGAACATGGTATGGACACTTAAAATCTAAATTAAAAGAAAAAATTTTTCCCATATTCTATGAAATGGAGGCACATGCAGCAAAGCTTGCCAAAAGTGATCCCCGCTGAAGGCCAAAGAGAAAAGAAGGACTTTCAAACAGGCTGGAATGGAGATACCAGCTAAGGAATTGCAATTGGAGGAGAAAAAAAAAATTTGGGAAATTTGGGCAATTTAGTGACTCTAAGTAAATGGACCGGGATTATAGCAGAGCAGTGCAAAATACCAAAACATGCCAAACTAAGCTTCCAGACATTGCCAAAGCAGTGGAAAATTGCAAGGAGCAAGACACAACGTGGAGGGGAAGATATAAAAGACATGGCATGGATGCTTAAAAAAAATGGAAAAAAAAGAAAAAAATCTTTCCAAAGTCAAAGGCATCAAAAGTCATGGCATGTCATCTAGGGCAGGGACATGCACCAAAGATTCCTCTCTTGGTCCCCATTGAAATCGCAAGATTCCGTTTCCCTTCCGAAAGGAAATTTCATTTCCTTTCGGAAGGAAAACGGAATCTTGCGACCCCATAAAGAAAGGCTTACAAACGCTCTGGAAAGGAGATAGGATCAAATGAAATCAATTGAAAAAAAGCCAAAAAAATGCAGAAAATTGGGAGTTTTAGTGTCTTCAAGAAATGGTCTGTGAGGAAATGAGCTGCATTGCAAAGGACCAAAACATGCCAAAACTAAGCTCCCAGACGTTGCCAAAGCAGGGGAAAATGGCAAGGAGCAAGACACAACGTGGAGGAGAGGATAGGAGGAACATGGTATGGACACTTAAAAATCTAAAATTAAAAAAGAAAAATTTTCCCATTTCTATGAAATGGAGGCACATGCAGCAAAGCTTGCCAAAAGGATCCCCGCTGAAGGCCAAAGAGAAAAGAAGGACTTTCAAACAGGCTGGAATGGAGATACCAGCTAAGGAATTGCAATTGGAGGAGAAAAAAAAAAAATTTGGGAAATTTGGGCAATTTAGTGACTTAAGAAAATGGACCGGGATTATAGCAGAGCAGTGCAAAATACCAAAACATGCCAAAACTAAGCTTCCAGACATTGCCAAAGCAGTGGAAAATTGCAAGGAGCAAGACACAACGTGGAGGAGAGGATATGAGGAACATAATATGGACACTTAAAAAATCTAAAATTAAAAAAGAAAAAATTTCCCATATGCTATGAAGTGCAGGCACATGCAGCAAAGCTTGCCAAAAGTGATCCCCGCTGAAGGCCAAAAGAGAAAAGAAGGACTTTCAAACAGGCTGGAATGGAGATACCAGCTAAGGAATTGCAATTGGAGGAGAAAAAAAAAAATTTGGGAAATTTGGGCAATTTAGTGACTATAAGTAAATGGACCGGGATTATAGCAGAGCAGTGCAAAATACCAAAACATGCCAAAACTAAGCTTCCAGACATTGCCAAAGCAGTGGAAAATTGCAAGGAGCAAGACACAACGTGGAGGGGAAGATATAAAAGACATGGCATGGATGCTTAAAAAAAATGGAAAAAAAAAGAAAAAATCTTTCCCAAAGTCAAAGGCATCAAAAGTCATGGCATGTCATCTAGGGCAGGGACATGCACCAAAGATTCCTCTCTTGGTCCCCATTGAAATCGCAAGATTCCGTTTCCCTTCCCGAAAGGAAATTTCATTTCCTTTCGGGAAGGAAACGGAATCTTGCGACCCCATAAAGAAAGGCTTACAAACGCTCTGGAAAGGAGATAGGATCAAATGAAATCCAATTGAAAAAAAAGCCAAAAAAATGCAGAAAATTGGGAGTTTTAGTGTCTTCAAGAAATGGTCTGTGAGGAAATGAGCTGCATTGCAAAGGACCAAAACATGCCAAAACTAAGCTCCCAGACGTTGCCAAAGCAGGGGAAAATGGCAAGGAGCAAGACACAACGTGGAGGAGAGGATAGGAGGAACATGGTATGGACACTTAAAAATCTAAAATTAAAAAAGAAAAAATTTTCCCATATTCTATGAAATGGAGGCACATGCAGCAAAGCTTGCCAAAAGTGATCCCCGCTGAAGGCCAAAAGAGAAAAGAAGGACTTTCAAACAGGCTGGAATGGAGATACCAGCTAAGGAATTGCAATTGGAGGAGAAAAAAAAAAAATTTGGGAAATTTGGGCAATTTAGTGACTCTAAGTAAATGGACCGGGATTATAGCAGAGCAGTGCAAAATACCAAAACATGCCAAAACTAAGCTTCCAGACATTGCCAAAGCAGTGGAAAATTGCAAGGAGCAAGACACAACGTGGAGGGGAAGATATAAAAGACATGGCATGGATGCTTAAAAAAAATGGAAAAAAAAGAAAAAAATCTTTCCCAAAGTCAAAGGCATCAAAAGTCATGGCATGTCATCTAGGGCAGGGACATGCACCAAAGATTCCTCTCTTGGTCCCCATTGAAATCGCAAGATTCCGTTTCCCTTCCCGAAAGGAAATTTCATTTCCTTTCGGGAAGGAAACGGAATCTTGCGACCCCATAAAGAAAGGCTTACAAACGCTCTGGAAAGGAGATAGGATCAAATGAAATCCAATTGAAAAAAAGCCAAAAAAATGCAGAAAATTGGGAGTTTTAGTGTCTTCAAGAAATGGTCTGTGAGGAAATGAGCTGCATTGCAAAGGACCAAAACATGCCAAAACTAAGCTCCCAGACGTTGCCAAAGCAGGGGAAAATGGCAAGGAGCAAGACACAACGTGGAGGAGAGGATAGGAGGAACATGGTATGGACACTTAAAAATCTAAAATTAAAAAAGAAAAAATTTTCCCATATTCTATGAAATGGAGGCACATGCAGCAAAGCTTGCCAAAAGTGATCCCCGCTGAAGGCCAAAAGAGAAAAGAAGGACTTTCAAACAGGCTGGAATGGAGATACCAGCTAAGGAATTGCAATTGGAGGAGAAAAAAAAAAATTTGGGAAATTTGGGCAATTTAGTGACTCTAAGAAAATGGACCGGGATTATAGCAGAGCAGTGCAAAATACCAAAACATGCCAAAACTAAGCTTCCAGACATTGCCAAAGCAGTGGAAAATTGCAAGGAGCAAGACACAACGTGGAGGGGAAGATATAAAAGACATGGCATGGATGCTTAAAAAAAATGGAAAAAAAAAGAAAAAAATCTTTCCCAAAGTCAAAGGCATCAAAAGTCATGGCATGTCATCTAGGGCAGGGACATGCACCAAAGATTCCTCTCTTGGTCCCCATTGAAATCGCAAGATTCCGTTTCCCTTCCCGAAAGGAAATTTCATTTCCTTTCGGGAAGGAAACGGAATCTTGCGACCCCATAAAGAAAGGCTTACAAACGCTCTGGAAAGGAGATAGGATCAAATGAAATCCAATTGAAAAAAAGCCAAAAAAATGCAGAAAATTGGGAGTTTTAGTGTCTTCAAGAAATGGTCTGTGAGGAAATGAGCTGCATTGCAAAGGACCAAAACATGCCAAAACTAAGCTCCCAGACGTTGCCAAAGCAGGGGAAAATGGCAAGGAGGAAGACACAACGTGGAGGAGAGGATAGGAGGAACATGGTATGGACACTTAAAAATCTAAAATTAAAAAAGAAAAAATTTTCCCATATTCTATGAAATGGAGGCACATGCAGCAAAGCTTGCCAAAAGTGATCCCCGCTGAAGGCCAAAAGAGAAAAGAAGGACTTTCAAACAGGCTGGAATGGAGATACCAGCTAAGGAATTGCAATTGGAGGAGAAAAAAAAAAATTTGGGAAATTTGGGCAATTTAGTGACTTAAGAAAATGGACCGGGATTATAGCAGAGCAGTGCAAAATACCAAAACATGCCAAAACTAAGCTTCCAGACATTGCCAAAGCAGTGGAAAATTGCAAGGAGCAAGACACAACGTGGAGGAGAGGATATGAGGAACATAATATGGACACTTAAAAAATACCTAAAATTAAAAAAGAAAAATTTTCCCATATGCTATGAAGTGCAGGCACATGCAGCAAAGCTTGCCAGAATTGATCCCCGCTGAAGGCCAAAAGAGAAAAGAAGGACTTTCAAACAGGCTGGAATGGAGATACCAGCTAAGGAATTGCAATTGGAGGAGAAAAAAAAAAATTTGGGAAATTTGGGCAATTTAGTGACTCTAAGAAAATGGACCGGGATTATAGCAGAGCAGTGCAAAATACCAAAACATGCCAAAACTAAGCTTCCAGACATTGCCAAAGCAGTGGAAAATTGCAAGGAGCAAGACACAACGTGGAGGGGAAGATATAAAAGACATGGCATGGATGCTTAAAAAAAATGGAAAAAAAAAGAAAAAAATCTTTCCCAAAGTCAAAGGCATCAAAAGTCATGGCATGTCATCTAGGGCAGGGACATGCACCAAAGATTCCTCTCTTGGTCCCCATTGAAATCGCAAGATTCCGTTTCCCTTCCCGAAAGGAAATTTCATTTCCTTTCGGGAAGGAAACGGAATCTTGCGACCCCATAAAGAAAGGCTTACAAACGCTCTGGAAAGGAGATAGGATCAAATGAAATCCAATTGAAAAAAAGCCAAAAAAATGCAGAAAATTGGGAGTTTTAGTGTCTTCAAGAAATGGTCTGTGAGGAAATGAGCTGCATTGCAAAGGACCAAAACATGCCAAAACTAAGCTCCCAGACGTTGCCAAAGCAGGGGAAAATGGCAAGGAGCAAGACACAACGTGGAGGAGAGGATAGGAGGAACATGGTATGGACACTTAAAAATCTAAAATTAAAAAAGAAAAAATTTTCCCATATTCTATGAAATGGAGGCACATGCAGCAAAGCTTGCCAAAAGTGATCCCCGCTGAAGGCCAAAAGAGAAAAGAAGGACTTTCAAACAGGCTGGAATGGAGATACCAGCTAAGGAATTGCAATTGGAGGAGAAAAAAAAAAATTTGGGAAATTTGGGCAATTTAGTGACTCTAAGTAAATGGACCGGGATTATAGCAGAGCAGTGCAAAATACCAAAACATGCCAAAACTAAGCTTCCAGACATTGCCAAAGCAGTGGAAAATTGCAAGGAGCAAGACACAACGTGGAGGGGAAGATATAAAAGACATGGCATGGATGCTTAAAAAAAATGGAAAAAAAAGAAAAAATCTTTCCCAAAGTCAAAGGCATCAAAAGTCATGGCATGTCATCTAGGGCAGGGACATGCACCAAAGATTCCTCTCTTGGTCCCCATTGAAATCGCAAGATTCCGTTTCCCTTCCCGAAAGGAAATTTCATTTCCTTTCGGGAAGGAAACGGAATCTTGCGACCCCATAAAGAAAGGCTTACAAACGCTCTGGAAAGGAGATAGGATCAAATGAAATCCAATTGAAAAAAAGCCAAAAAAATGCAGAAAATTGGGAGTTTTAGTGTCTTCAAGAAATGGTCTGTGAGGAAATGAGCTGCATTGCAAAGGACCAAAACATGCCAAAACTAAGCTCCCAGACGTTGCCAAAGCAGGGGAAAATGGCAAGGAGCAAGACACAACGTGGAGGAGAGGATAGGAGGAACATGGTATGGACACTTAAAAATCTAAAATTAAAAAAGAAAAAATTTTCCCATATTCTATGAAATGGAGGCACATGCAGCAAAGCTTGCCAAAAGTGATCCCCGCTGAAGGCCAAAAGAGAAAAGAAGGACTTTCAAACAGGCTGGAATGGAGATACCAGCTAAGGAATTGCAATTGGAGGAGAAAAAAAAAAAATTGGGAAATTTGGGCAATTTAGTGACTCTAAGAAAATGGACCGGGATTATAGCAGAGCAGTGCAAAATACCAAAACATGCCAAAACTAAGCTTCCAGACATTGCCAAAGCAGTGGAAAATTGCAAGGAGCAAGACACAACGTGGAGGGGAAGATATAAAAGACATGGCATGGATGCTTAAAAAAAATGGAAAAAAAAGAAAAAAATCTTTCCCAAAGTCAAAGGCATCAAAAGTCATGGCATGTCATCTAGGGCAGGGACATGCACCAAAGATTCCTCTCTTGGTCCCCATTGAAATCGCAAGATTCCGTTTCCCTTCCCGAAAGGAAATTTCATTTCCTTTCGGGAAGGAAACGGAATCTTGCGACCCCATAAAGAAAGGCTTACAAACGCTCTGGAAAGGAGATAGGATCAAATGAAATCCAATTGAAAAAAAGCCAAAAAAATGCAGAAAATTGGGAGTTTTAGTGTCTTCAAGAAATGGTCTGTGAGGAAATGAGCTGCATTGCAAAGGACCAAAACATGCCAAAACTAAGCTCCCAGACGTTGCCAAAGCAGGGGAAAATGGCAAGGAGCAAGACACAACGTGGAGGAGAGGATAGGAGGAACATGGTATGGACACTTAAAAATCTAAAATTAAAAAAGAAAAAATTTTCCCATATTCTATGAAATGGAGGCACATGCAGCAAAGCTTGCCAAAAGTGATCCCCGCTGAAGGCCAAAAGAGAAAAGAAGGACTTTCAAACAGGCTGGAATGGAGATACCAGCTAAGGAATTGCAATTGGAGGAGAAAAAAAAAAAAAATTTGGGAAATTTGGGCAATTTAGTGACTCTAAGAAAATGGACCGGGATTATAGCAGAGCAGTGCAAAATACCAAAACATGCCAAAACTAAGCTTCCAGACATTGCCAAAGCAGTGGAAAATTGCAAGGAGCAAGACACAACGTGGAGGGGAAGATATAAAAGACATGGCATGGATGCTTAAAAAAAATGGAAAAAAAAGAAAAAAATCTTTCCCAAAGTCAAAGGCATCAAAAGTCATGGCATGTCATCTAGGGCAGGGACATGCACCAAAGATTCCTCTCTTGGTCCCCATTGAAATCGCAAGATTCCGTTTCCCTTCCCGAAAGGAAATTTCATTTCCTTTCGGGAAGGAAACGGAATCTTGCGACCCCATAAAGAAAGGCTTACAAACGCTCTGGAAAGGAGATAGGATCAAATGAAATCCAATTGAAAAAAAGCCAAAAAAATGCAGAAAATTGGGAGTTTTAGTGTCTTCAAGAAATGGTCTGTGAGGAAATGAGCTGCATTGCAAAGGACCAAAACATGCCAAAACTAAGCTCCCAGACGTTGCCAAAGCAGGGAAAATGGCAAGGAGGAAGACACAACGTGGAGGAGAAGTATGAGGAACATGGTATGGACACTTAAAAATCTAAAATTAAAAAAGAAAAAATTTTCCCATATTCTATGAAATGGAGGCACATGCAGCAAAGCTTGCCAAAAGTGATCCCCGCTGAAGGCCAAAAGAGAAAAGAAGGACTTTCAAACAGGCTGGAATGGAGATACCAGCTAAGGAATTGCAATTGGAGGAGAAAAAAAAAAATTTGGGAAATTTGGGCAATTTAGTGACTCTAAGAAAATGGACCGGGATTATAGCAGAGCAGTGCAAAATACCAAAACATGCCAAAACTAAGCTTCCAGACATTGCCAAAGCAGTGGAAAATTGCAAGGAGCAAGACACAACGTGGAGGGGAAGATATAAAAGACATGGCATGGATGCTTAAAAAAAATGGAAAAAAAAGAAAAAAATCTTTCCCAAAGTCAAAGGCATCAAAAGTCATGGCATGTCATCTAGGGCAGGGACATGCACCAAAGATTCCTCTCTTGGTCCCCATTGAAATCGCAAGATTCCGTTTCCCTTCCCGAAAGGAAATTTCATTTCCTTTCGGGAAGGAAACGGAATCTTGCGACCCCATAAAGAAAGGCTTACAAACGCTCTGGAAAGGAGATAGGATCAAATGAAATCCAATTGAAAAAAAGCCAAAAAAATGCAGAAAATTGGGAGTTTTAGTGTCTTCAAGAAATGGTCTGTGAGGAAATGAGCTGCATTGCAAAGGACCAAAACATGCCAAAACTAAGCTCCCAGACGTTGCCAAAGCAGGGGAAAATGGCAAGGAGCAAGACACAACGTGGAGGAGAGGATAGGAGGAACATGGTATGGACACTTAAAAATCTAAAATTAAAAAAGAAAAAATTTTCCCATATTCTATGAAATGGAGGCACATGCAGCAAAGCTTGCCAAAAGTGATCCCCGCTGAAGGCCAAAAGAGAAAAGAAGGACTTTCAAACAGGCTGGAATGGAGATACCAGCTAAGGAATTGCAATTGGAGGAGAAAAAAAAAAAATTTGGGAAATTTGGGCAATTTAGTGACTCTAAGAAAATGGACCGGGATTATAGCAGAGCAGTGCAAAATACCAAAACATGCCAAAACTAAGCTTCCAGACATTGCCAAAGCAGTGGAAAATTGCAAGGAGCAAGACACAACGTGGAGGGGAAGATATAAAAGACATGGCATGGATGCTTAAAAAAAATGGAAAAAAAAAAGAAAAAAATCTTTCCCAAAGTCAAAGGCATCAAAAGTCATGGCATGTCATCTAGGGCAGGGACATGCACCAAAGATTCCTCTCTTGGTCCCCATTGAAATCGCAAGATTCCGTTTCCCTTCCCGAAAGGAAATTTCATTTCCTTTCGGGAAGGAAACGGAATCTTGCGACCCCATAAAGAAAGGCTTACAAACGCTCTGGAAAGGAGATAGGATCAAATGAAATCCAATTGAAAAAAAGCCAAAAAAATGCAGAAAATTGGGAGTTTTAGTGTCTTCAAGAAATGGTCTGTGAGGAAATGAGCTGCATTGCAAAGGACCAAAACATGCCAAAACTAAGCTCCCAGACGTTGCCAAAGCAGGGGAAAATGGCAAGGAGCAAGACACAACGTGGAGGAGAGGATAGGAGGAACATGGTATGGACACTTAAAAATCTAAAATTAAAAAGAAAAAATTTTCCCATATTCTATGAAATGGAGGCACATGCAGCAAAGCTTGCCAAAAGTGATCCCCGCTGAAGGCCAAAAGAGAAAAGAAGGACTTTCAAACAGGCTGGAATGGAGATACCAGCTAAGGAATTGCAATTGGAGGAGAAAAAAAAAAAATTTGGGAAATTTGGGCAATTTAGTGACTCTAAGAAAATGGACCGGGATTATAGCAGAGCAGTGCAAAATACCAAAACATGCCAAAACTAAGCTTCCAGACATTGCCAAAGCAGTGGAAAATTGCAAGGAGCAAGACACAACGTGGAGGGGAAGATATAAAAGACATGGCATGGATGCTTAAAAAAAATGGAAAAAAAAAGAAAAAAATCTTTCCCAAAGTCAAAGGCATCAAAAGTCATGGCATGTCATCTAGGGCAGGGACATGCACCAAAGATTCCTCTCTTGGTCCCCATTGAAATCGCAAGATTCCGTTTCCCTTCCCGAAAGGAAATTTCATTTCCTTTCGGGAAGGAAACGGAATCTTGCGACCCCATAAAGAAAGGCTTACAAACGCTCTGGAAAGGAGATAGGATCAAATGAAATCCAATTGAAAAAAAGCCAAAAAAATGCAGAAAATTGGGAGTTTTAGTGTCTTCAAGAAATGGTCTGTGAGGAAATGAGCTGCATTGCAAAGGACCAAAACATGCCAAAACTAAGCTCCCAGACGTTGCCAAAGCAGGGGAAAATGGCAAGGAGCAAGACACAACGTGGAGGAGAGGATAGGAGGAACATGGTATGGACACTTAAAAATCTAAAATTAAAAAAGAAAAAATTTTCCCATATTCTATGAAATGGAGGCACATGCAGCAAAGCTTGCCAAAAGTGATCCCGCTGAAGGCCAAAAGAGAAAAGAAGGACTTTCAAACAGGCTGGAATGGAGATACCAGCTAAGGAATTGCAATTGGAGGAGAAAAAAAAAAAATTTGGGAAATTTGGGCAATTTAGTGACTATAAGTAAATGGACCGGGATTATAGCAGAGCAGTGCAAAATACCAAAACATGCCAAAACTAAGCTTCCAGACATTGCCAAAGCAGTGGAAAATTGCAAGGAGCAAGACACAACGTGGAGGGGAAGATATAAAAGACATGGCATGGATGCTTAAAAAAAATGGAAAAAAAAAAAGAAAAAAATCTTTCCCAAAGTCAAAGGCATCAAAAGTCATGGCATGTCATCTAGGGCAGGGACATGCACCAAAGATTCCTCTCTTGGTCCCCATTGAAATCGCAAGATTCCGTTTCCCTTCCCGAAAGGAAATTTCATTTCCTTTCGGGAAGGAAACGGAATCTTGCGACCCCATAAAGAAAGGCTTACAAACGCTCTGGAAAGGAGATAGGATCAAATGAAATCCAATTGAAAAAAAGCCAAAAAAATGCAGAAAATTGGGAGTTTTAGTGTCTTCAAGAAATGGTCTGTGAGGAAATGAGCTGCATTGCAAAGGACCAAAACATGCCAAAACTAAGCTCCCAGACGTTGCCAAAGCAGGGGAAAATGGCAAGGAGCAAGACACAACGTGGAGGAGAGGATAGGAGGAACATGGTATGGACACTTAAAAATCTAAAATTAAAAAAGAAAAAATTTTCCCATATTCTATGAAATGGAGGCACATGCAGCAAAGCTTGCCAAAAGTGATCCCCGCTGAAGGCCAAAAGAGAAAAGAAGGACTTTCAAACAGGCTGGAATGGAGATACCAGCTAAGGAATTGCAATTGGAGGAGAAAAAAAAAAAATTTGGGAAATTTGGGCAATTTAGTGACTCTAAGAAAATGGACCGGGATTATAGCAGAGCAGTGCAAAATACCAAAACATGCCAAAACTAAGCTTCCAGACATTGCCAAAGCAGTGGAAAATTGCAAGGAGCAAGACACAACGTGGAGGGGAAGATATAAAAGACATGGCATGGATGCTTAAAAAAAATGGAAAAAAAAGAAAAAAATCTTTCCCAAAGTCAAAGGCATCAAAAGTCATGGCATGTCATCTAGGGCAGGGACATGCACCAAAGATTCCTCTCTTGGTCCCCATTGAAATCGCAAGATTCCGTTTCCCTTCCCGAAAGGAAATTTCATTTCCTTTCGGGAAGGAAACGGAATCTTGCGACCCCATAAAGAAAGGCTTACAAACGCTCTGGAAAGGAGATAGGATCAAATGAAATCCAATTGAAAAAAAGCCAAAAAAATGCAGAAAATTGGGAGTTTTAGTGTCTTCAAGAAATGGTCTGTGAGGAAATGAGCTGCATTGCAAAGGACCAAAACATGCCAAAACTAAGCTCCCAGACGTTGCCAAAGCAGGGGAAAATGGCAAGGAGCAAGACACAACGTGGAGGAGAGGATAGGAGGAACATGGTATGGACACTTAAAAATCTAAAATTAAAAAAGAAAAAATTTTCCCATATTCTATGAAATGGAGGCACATGCAGCAAAGCTTGCCAAAAGTGATCCCCGCTGAAGGCCAAAAGAGAAAAGAAGGACTTTCAAACAGGCTGGAATGGAGATACCAGCTAAGGAATTGCAATTGGAGGAGAAAAAAAAAAATTTGGGAAATTTGGGCAATTTAGTGACTCTAAGAAAATGGACCGGGATTATAGCAGAGCAGTGCAAAATACCAAAACATGCCAAAACTAAGCTTCCAGACATTGCCAAAGCAGTGGAAAATTGCAAGGAGCAAGACACAACGTGGAGGGGAAGATATAAAAGACATGGCATGGATGCTTAAAAAAAATGGAAAAAAAAAGAAAAAAATCTTTCCCAAAGTCAAAGGCATCAAAAGTCATGGCATGTCATCTAGGGCAGGGACATGCACCAAAGATTCCTCTCTTGGTCCCCATTGAAATCGCAAGATTCCGTTTCCCTTCCCGAAAGGAAATTTCATTTCCTTTCGGGAAGGAAACGGAATCTTGCGACCCCATAAAGAAAGGCTTACAAACGCTCTGGAAAGGAGATAGGATCAAATGAAATCCAATTGAAAAAAAGCCAAAAAAATGCAGAAAATTGGGAGTTTTAGTGTCTTCAAGAAATGGTCTGTGAGGAAATGAGCTGCATTGCAAAGGACCAAAACATGCCAAAACTAAGCTCCCAGACGTTGCCAAAGCAGGGGAAAATGGCAAGGAGGAAGACACAACGTGGAGGAGAGGTATGAGGAACATGGTATGGACACTTAAAATCTAAAATTAAAAAAGAAAAAATTTTCCCATATTCTATGAAATGGAGGCACATGCAGCAAAGCTTGCCAAAAGTGATCCCGCTGAAGGCCAAAAGAGAAAAGAAGGACTTTCAAACAGGCTGGAATGGAGATACCAGCTAAGGAATTGCAATTGGAGGAGAAAAAAAAAAAAATTTGGGAAATTTGGGCAATTTAGTGACTCTAAGAAATGGACCGGGATTATAGCAGAGCAGTGCAAAATACCAAAACATGCCAAAACTAAGCTTCCAGACATTGCCAAAGCAGTGGAAAATTGCAAGGAGCAAGACACAACGTGGAGGGGAAGATATAAAAGACATGGCATGGATGCTTAAAAAAAATGGAAAAAAAAAAAGAAAAAATCTTTCCCAAAGTCAAAGGCATCAAAAGTCATGGCATGTCATCTAGGGCAGGGACATGCACCAAAGATTCCTCTCTTGGTCCCCATTGAAATCGCAAGATTCCGTTTCCTTCCCGAAAGGAAATTTCATTTCCTTTCGGGAAGGAAACGGAATCTTGCGACCCCATAAAGAAAGGCTTACAAACGCTCTGGAAAGGAGATAGGATCAAATGAAATCCAATTGAAAAAAAGCCAAAAAAATGCAGAAAATTGGGAGTTTTAGTGTCTTCAAGAAATGGTCTGTGAGGAAATGAGCTGCATTGCAAAGGACCAAAACATGCCAAAACTAAGCTCCCAGACGTTGCCAAAGCAGGGGAAAATGGCAAGGAGCAAGACACAACGTGGAGGAGAGGATAGGAGGAACATGGTATGGACACTTAAAAATCTAAAATTAAAAAAGAAAAAATTTTCCCATATTCTATGAAATGGAGGCACATGCAGCAAAGCTTGCCAAAAGTGATCCCCGCTGAAGGCCAAAAGAGAAAAGAAGGACTTTCAAACAGGCTGGAATGGAGATACCAGCTAAGGAATTGCAATTGGAGGAGAAAAAAAAAAAATTTGGGAAATTTGGGCAATTTAGTGACTCTAAGAAAATGGACCGGGATTATAGCAGAGCAGTGCAAAATACCAAAACATGCCAAAACTAAGCTTCCAGACATTGCCAAAGCAGTGGAAAATTGCAAGGAGCAAGACACAACGTGGGGAAGATATAAAAGACATGGCATGGATGCTTAAAAAAAAATGGAAAAAAAAGAAAAAATCTTTCCAAAGTCAAAGGCATCAAAAGTCATGGCATGTCATCTAGGGCAGGGACATGCACCAAAGATTCCTCTCTTGGTCCCCATTGAAATCGCAAGATTCCGTTTCCCTTCCCGAAAGGAAATTTCATTTCCTTTCGGGAAGGAAACGGAATCTTGCGACCCATAAAGAAAGGCTTACAAACGCTCTGGAAAGGAGATAGGATCAAATGAAATCCAATTGAAAAAAAGCCAAAAAAATGCAGAAAATTGGGAGTTTTAGTGTCTTCAAGAAATGGTCTGTGAGGAAATGAGCTGCATTGCAAAGGACCAAAACATGCCAAAACTAAGCTCCCAGACGTTGCCAAAGCAGGGGAAAATGGCAAGGAGCAAGACACAACGTGGAGGAGAGGATAGGAGGAACATGGTATGGACACTTAAAAATCTAAAATTAAAAAAGAAAAAATTTTCCCATATTCTATGAAATGGAGGCACATGCAGCAAAGCTTGCCAAAAGTGATCCCGCTGAAGGCCAAAAGAGAAAAGAAGGACTTTCAAACAGGCTGGAATGGAGATACCAGCTAAGGAATTGCAATTGGAGGAGAAAAAAAAAAATTTGGGAAATTTGGGCAATTTAGTGACTCTAAGAAAATGGACCGGGATTATAGCAGAGCAGTGCAAAATACCAAAACATGCCAAAACTAAGCTTCCAGACATTGCCAAAGCAGTGGAAAATTGCAAGGAGCAAGACACAACGTGGAGGGGAAGATATAAAAGACATGGCATGGATGCTTAAAAAAAATGGAAAAAAAAAAAGAAAAAATCTTTCCCAAAGTCAAAGGCATCAAAAGTCATGGCATGTCATCTAGGGCAGGGACATGCACCAAAGATTCCTCTCTTGGTCCCCATTGAAATCGCAAGATTCCGTTTCCCTTCCGAAAGGAAATTTCATTTCCTTTCGGGAAGGAAACGGAATCTTGCGACCCTAAAGAAAGGCTTACAAACGCTCTGGAAAGGAGATAGGATCAAATGAAATCCAATTGAAAAAAGCCAAAAAAATGCAGAAAATTGGGAGTTTTAGTGTCTTCAAGAAATGGTCTGTGAGGAAATGAGCTGCATTGCAAAGGACCAAAACATGCCAAAACTAAGCTCCCAGACGTTGCCAAAGCAGGGGAAAATGGCAAGGAGGAAGACACAACGTGGAGGAGAGGAGGTAGGAGGAACAATATGGACACTTAAAAAAAATTAAAATTAAAAAAGAAAAATTTTCCATATTCTATGAAATGGAGGCACATGCAGCAAAGCTTGCCAAAAGTGATCCCGCTGAAGGCCAAAAGAGAAAAGAAGGACTTTCAAACAGGCTGGAATGGAGATACAGCTAAGGAATTGCAATTGGAGGAGAAAAAAAAAAAATTTGGGAAATTTGGGCAATTTAGTGACTCTAAGAAAATGGACCGGGATTATAGCAGAGCAGTGCAAATACCAAAACATGCCAAAACTAAGCTTCCAGACATTGCCAAAGCAGTGGAAAATTGCAAGGAGCAAGACACAACGTGGAGGAGAGGATAGAGGAACATAATATGGACATTTAAAAAACTAAAATTAAAAAAGAAAAAATTTTCCCATATGCTATGAATGCAGGCACATGCAGCAAAGCTTGCCAGAAGTGATCCCGCTGAAGGCCAAAAGAGAAAAGAAGGACTTTCAAACAGGCTGGAATGGAGATACCAGCTAAGGAATTGCAATTGGAGGAGAAAAAAAAAAAATTTGGGAAATTTGGGCAATTTAGTGACTCTAAGAAAATGGACCGGGATTATAGCAGAGCAGTGCAAAATACCAAAACATGCCAAAACTAAGCTTCCAGACATTGCCAAAGCAGTGGAAAATTGCAAGGAGCAAGACACAACGTGGAGGGGAAGATATAAAAGACATGGCATGGATGCTTAAAAAAAATGGAAAAAAAAAGAAAAAATCTTTCCCAAAGTCAAAGGCATCAAAAGTCATGGCATGTCATCTAGGGCAGGGACATGCACCAAAGATTCCTCTCTTGGTCCCCATTGAAATCGCAAGATTCCGTTTCCCTTCCCGAAAGGAAATTTCATTTCCTTTCGGGAAGGAAACGGAATCTTGCGACCCCATAAAGAAAGGCTTACAAACGCTCTGGAAAGGAGATAGGATCAAATGAAATCCAATTGAAAAAAAGCCAAAAAAATGCAGAAAATTGGGAGTTTTAGTGTCTTCAAGAAATGGTCTGTGAGGAAATGAGCTGCATTGCAAAGGACCAAAACATGCCAAAACTAAGCTCCCAGACGTTGCCAAAGCAGGGGAAAATGGCAAGGAGCAAGACACAACGTGGAGGAGAGGATAGGAGGAACATGGTATGGACACTTAAAAATCTAAAATTAAAAAAGAAAAAATTTTCCCATATTCTATGAAATGGAGGCACATGCAGCAAAGCTTGCCAAAAGTGATCCCCGCTGAAGGCCAAAAGAGAAAAGAAGGACTTTCAAACAGGCTGGAATGGAGATACCAGCTAAGGAATTGCAATTGGAGGAGAAAAAAAAAAAATTTGGGAAATTTGGGCAATTTAGTGACTCTAAGAAAATGGACCGGGATTATAGCAGAGCAGTGCAAAATACCAAAACATGCCAAAACTAAGCTTCCAGACATTGCCAAAGCAGTGGAAAATTGCAAGGAGCAAGACACAACGTGGAGGGGAAGATATAAAAGACATGGCATGGATGCTTAAAAAAAATGGAAAAAAAAAGAAAAAAATCTTTCCCAAAGTCAAAGGCATCAAAAGTCATGGCATGTCATCTAGGGCAGGGACATGCACCAAAGATTCCTCTCTTGGTCCCCATTGAAATCGCAAGATTCCGTTTCCCTTCCCGAAAGGAAATTTCATTTCCTTTCGGGAAGGAAACGGAATCTTGCGACCCCATAAAGAAAGGCTTACAAACGCTCTGGAAAGGAGATAGGATCAAATGAAATCCAATTGAAAAAAAGCCAAAAAAATGCAGAAAATTGGGAGTTTTAGTGTCTTCAAGAAATGGTCTGTGAGGAAATGAGCTGCATTGCAAAGGACCAAAACATGCCAAAACTAAGCTCCCAGACGTTGCCAAAGCAGGGGAAAATGGCAAGGAGCAAGACACAACGTGGAGGGGAAGGATGAGGAACATGGTATGGACACTTAAAAATCTAAAATTAAAAAGAAAAAATTTTCCCATATTCTATGAAATGGAGGCACATGCAGCAAAGCTTGCCAAAAGTGATCCCCGCTGAAGGCCAAAAGAGAAAAGAAGGACTTTCAAACAGGCTGGAATGGAGATACCAGCTAAGGAATTGCAATTGGAGGAGAAAAAAAAAAAATTGGGAAATTTGGGCAATTTAGTGACTCTAAGAAATGGACCGGGATTATAGCAGAGCAGTGCAAAATACCAAAACATGCCAAAACTAAGCTTCCAGACATTGCCAAAGCAGTGGAAAATTGCAAGGAGCAAGACACAACGTGGAGGGGAAGATATAAAAGACATGGCATGGATGCTTAAAAAAAATGGAAAAAAAAAAGAAAAAAATCTTTCCCAAAGTCAAAGGCATCAAAAGTCATGGCATGTCATCTAGGGCAGGGACATGCACCAAAGATTCCTCTCTTGGTCCCCATTGAAATCGCAAGATTCCGTTTCCTTCCCGAAAGGAAATTTCATTTCCTTTCGGGAAGGAAACGGAATCTTGCGACCCCATAAAGAAAGGCTTACAAACGCTCTGGAAAGGAGATAGGATCAAATGAAATCCAATTGAAAAAAAGCCAAAAAAATGCAGAAAATTGGGAGTTTTAGTGTCTTCAAGAAATGGTCTGTGAGGAAATGAGCTGCATTGCAAAGGACCAAAACATGCCAAAACTAAGCTCCCAGACGTTGCCAAAGCAGGGGAAAATGGCAAGGAGCAAGACACAACGTGGAGGAGAGGATAGGAGGAACATGGTATGGACACTTAAAAATCTAAAATTAAAAAAGAAAAAATTTTCCCATATTCTATGAAATGGAGGCACATGCAGCAAAGCTTGCCAAAAGTGATCCCGCTGAAGGCCAAAAGAGAAAAGAAGGACTTTCAAACAGGCTGGAATGGAGATACCAGCTAAGGAATTGCAATTGGAGGAGAAAAAAAAAAAATTTGGGAAATTTGGGCAATTTAGTGACTCTAAGAAAATGGACCGGGATTATAGCAGAGCAGTGCAAAATACCAAAACATGCCAAAACTAAGCTTCCAGACATTGCCAAAGCAGTGGAAAATTGCAAGGAGCAAGACACAACGTGGAGGGGAAGATATAAAAGACATGGCATGGATGCTTAAAAAAAATGGAAAAAAAAAAAAAAAAATCTTTCCCAAAGTCAAAGGCATCAAAAGTCATGGCATGTCATCTAGGGCAGGGACATGCACCAAAGATTCCTCTCTTGGTCCCCATTGAAATCGCAAGATTCCGTTTCCCTTCCCGAAAGGAAATTTCATTTCCTTTCGGGAAGGAAACGGAATCTTGCGACCCCATAAAGAAAGGCTTACAAACGCTCTGGAAAGGAGATAGGATCAAATGAAATCCAATTGAAAAAAAGCCAAAAAAATGCAGAAAATTGGGAGTTTAGTGTCTTCAAGAAATGGTCTGTGAGGAAATGAGCTGCATTGCAAAGGACCAAAACATGCCAAAACTAAGCTCCCAGACGTTGCCAAAGCAGGGGAAAATGGCAAGGAGCAAGACACAACGTGGAGGAGAGGATAGGAGGAACATGGTATGGACACTTAAAAATCTAAAATTAAAAAAGAAAAAATTTTCCCATATTCTATGAAATGGAGGCACATGCAGCAAAGCTTGCCAAAAGTGATCCCCGCTGAAGGCCAAAAGAGAAAAGAAGGACTTTCAAACAGGCTGGAATGGAGATACCAGCTAAGGAATTGCAATTGGAGGAGAAAAAAAAAAATTTGGGAAATTTGGGCAATTTAGTGACTCTAAGAAAATGGACCGGGATTATAGCAGAGCAGTGCAAAATACCAAAACATGCCAAAACTAAGCTTCCAGACATTGCCAAAGCAGTGGAAAATTGCAAGGAGCAAGACACAACGTGGAGGGGAAGATATGAGGAACATGGCATGGACACTTAAAAAAATCTAAAATTAAAAAAGAAAAAAATTTCCCCATATGCTATGAAGTGCAGGCACATGCAGCAAAGCTTGCCAGAATTGATCCCCGCTGAAGGCCAAAACAGAAAAGAAAGACTTTCAAACAGGCTGGAATGGAGATACCAGCTACGGAATTGCAATTGGAGGAGAAAAAAAAAAAATTTGGGAAATTTGGGCAATTTAGTGTCTCAAGAAATGGTCTGGATTATAGCAGAGCATTGCAAAGGACCAAAACATGCCAAAACTAAGCTTCCAGACATTGCCAAAGCAGTGGAAAATTGCAAGGAGCAAGACACAACGTGGAGGAGAGGATATGAGGAACATAATATGGACACTTAAAAAACTAAAATTAAAAAAGAAAAAATTTTCCCATATTCTATGAAATGGAGGCACATGCAGCAAAGCTTGCCAAAAGTGATCCCCGCTGAAGGCCAAAAGAGAAAAGAAGGACTTTCAAACAGGCTGGAATGGAGATACCAGCTAAGGAATTGCAATGGAGGAGAAAAAAAAAAATTTGGGAAATTTGGGCAATTTAGTGACTCTAAGAAAATGGACCGGGATTATAGCAGAGCAGTGCAAAATACCAAAACATGCCAAAACTAAGCTTCCAGACATTGCCAAAGCAGTGGAAAATTGCAAGGAGCAAGACACAACGTGGAGGGGAAGATATAAAAGACATGGCATGGATGCTTAAAAAAAATGGAAAAAAAAAGAAAAAAATCTTTCCCAAAGTCAAAGGCATCAAAAGTCATGGCATGTCATCTAGGGCAGGGACATGCACCAAAGATTCCTCTCTTGGTCCCCATTGAAATCGCAAGATTCCGTTTCCCTTCCCGAAAGGAAATTTCATTTCCTTTCGGGAAGGAAACGGAATCTTGCGACCCCATAAAGAAAGGCTTACAAACGCTCTGGAAAGGAGATAGGATCAAATGAAATCCAATTGAAAAAAAGCCAAAAAAATGCAGAAAATTGGGAGTTTTAGTGTCTTCAAGAAATGGTCTGTGAGGAAATGAGCTGCATTGCAAAGGACCAAAACATGCCAAAACTAAGCTCCCAGACGTTGCCAAAGCAGGGGAAAATGGCAAGGAGCAAGACACAACGTGGAGGAGAGGATAGGAGGAACATGGTATGGACACTTAAAAATCTAAAATTAAAAAAGAAAAAATTTTCCCATATTCTATGAAATGGAGGCACATGCAGCAAAGCTTGCCAAAAGTGATCCCCGCTGAAGGCCAAAAGAGAAAAGAAGGACTTTCAAACAGGCTGGAATGGAGATACCAGCTAGGAATTGCAATTGGAGGAGAAAAAAAAAAATTTGGGAAATTTGGGCAATTTAGTGACTCTAAGTAAATGGACCGGGATTATAGCAGAGCAGTGCAAAATACCAAAACATGCCAAAACTAAGCTTCCAGACATTGCCAAAGCAGTGGAAAATTGCAAGGAGCAAGACACAACGTGGAGGGGAAGATATAAAAGACATGGCATGGATGCTTAAAAAAAATGGAAAAAAAAAGAAAAAAATCTTTCCCAAAGTCAAAGGCATCAAAAGTCATGGCATGTCATCTAGGGCAGGGACATGCACCAAAGATTCCTCTCTTGGTCCCCATTGAAATCGCAAGATTCCGTTTCCCTTCCCGAAAGGAAATTTCATTTCCTTTCGGGAAGGAAACGGAATCTTGCGACCCCATAAAGAAAGGCTTACAAACGCTCTGGAAAGGAGATAGGATCAAATGAAATCCAATTGAAAAAAAGCCAAAAAAATGCAGAAAATTGGGAGTTTTAGTGTCTTCAAGAAATGGTCTGTGAGGAAATGAGCTGCATTGCAAAGGACCAAAACATGCCAAAACTAAGCTCCCAGACGTTGCCAAAGCAGGGGAAAATGGCAAGGAGCAAGACACAACGTGGAGGAGAGGATAGGAGGAACATGGTATGGACACTTAAAAATCTAAAATTAAAAAAGAAAAAATTTTCCCATATTCTATGAAATGGAGGCACATGCAGCAAAGCTTGCCAAAAGTGATCCCCGCTGAAGGCCAAAAGAGAAAAGAAGGACTTTCAAACAGGCTGGAATGGAGATACCAGCTAAGGAATTGCAATTGGAGGAGAAAAAAAAAAAATTTGGGAAATTTGGGCAATTTAGTGACTCTAAGTAAATGGACCGGGATTATAGCAGAGCAGTGCAAAATACCAAAACATGCCAAAACTAAGCTTCCAGACATTGCCAAAGCAGTGGAAAATTGCAAGGAGCAAGACACAACGTGGAGGGGAAGATATAAAAGACATGGCATGGATGCTTAAAAAAAATGGAAAAAAAAAGAAAAAAATCTTTCCCAAAGTCAAAGGCATCAAAAGTCATGGCATGTCATCTAGGGCAGGGACATGCACCAAAGATTCCTCTCTTGTCCCCATTGAAATCGCAAGATTCCGTTTCCCTCCCGAAAGGAATTTCATTTCCTTTCGGGAAGGAAACGGAATCTTGCGACCCCATAAAGAAAGGCTTACAAACGCTCTGGAAAGGAGATAGGATCAAATGAAATCCAATTGAAAAAAGCCAAAAAAATGCAGAAAATTGGGAGTTTAGTGTCTTCAAGAAATGGTCTGTGAGGAAATGAGCTGCATTGCAAAGGACCAAAACATGCCAAAACTAAGCTCCCAGACGTTGCCAAAGCAGGGGAAAATGGCAAGGAGCAAGACACAACGTGGAGGGGAAGATATAAAAGACATGGCATGGATGCTTAAAAAAAATGGAAAAAAAAAAGAAAAAAATCTTTCCCAAAGTCAAAGGCATCAAAAGTCATGGCATGTCATCTAGGGCAGGGACATGCACCAAAGATTCCTCTCTTGGTCCCATTGAAATCGCAAGATTCCGTTTCCCTTCCCGGAAGGAAAAATTCATTCCTTTCGGGAAGGAAACGGAATCTTGCGACCCCATAAAGAAAGGCTTACAAACGCTCTGGAAAGGAGATAGGATCAAATGAAATCCAATTGAAAAAAAGCCAAAAAAATGCAGAAAATTGGGAGTTTTAGTGTCTTCAAGAAATGGTCTGTGAGGAAATGAGCTGCATTGCAAAGGACCAAAACATGCCAAAACTAAGCTCCCAGACGTTGCCAAAGCAGGGAAAATGGCAAGGAGCAAGACACAACGTGGAGGAGAGGATAGGAGGAACATGGTATGGACACTTAAAAATCTAAAATTAAAAAAGAAAAAATTTTCCCATATTCTATGAAATGGAGGCACATGCAGCAAAGCTTGCCAAAGTGATCCCCGCTGAAGGCCAAAACAGAAAAGAAGGACTTTCAAACAGGCTGGAATGGAGATACCAGCTAAGGAATTGCAATTGGAGGAGAAAAAAAAAAATTTGGGAAATTTGGGCAATTTAGTGACTCTAAGAAAATGGACCGGGATTATAGCAGAGCATGCAAAATACCAAAACATGCCAAAACTAAGCTTCCAGACATTGCCAAAGCAGTGGAAAATTGCAAGGAGGAAGACACAACGTGGAGGGGAAGGTATGAGGAACATGGTATGGACACTTAAAAAACCTAAAATTAAAAAAGAAAAAATTTTCCCATATTCTATGAAATGGAGGCACATGCAGCAAAGCTTGCCAAAAGTGATCCCCGCTGAAGGCCAAAAGAGAAAAGAAGGACTTTCAAACAGGCTGGAATGGAGATACCAGCTACGGAATTGCAATTGGAGGAGAAAAAAAAAAAATTGGGAAATTTGGGCAATTTAGTGACTCTAAGAAAATGGACCGGGATTATAGCAGAGCAGTGCAAAATACCAAAACATGCCAAAACTAAGCTTCCAGACATTGCCAAAGCAGTGGAAAATTGCAAGGAGCAAGACACAACGTGGAGGGAAGATATAAAAGACATGGCATGGATGCTTAAAAAAAATGGAAAAAAAAAGAAAAAAATCTTTCCCAAAGTCAAAGGCATCAAAAGTCATGGCATGTCATCTAGGGCAGGGACATGCACCAAAGATTCCTCTCTTGGTCCCCATTGAAATCGCAAGATTCCGTTTCCCTTCCCGAAAGGAAATTTCATTTCCTTTCGGGAAGGAAACGGAATCTTGCGACCCATAAAGAAAGGCTTACAAACGCTCTGGAAAGGAGATAGGATCAAATGAAATCCAATTGAAAAAAAGCCAAAAAAATGCAGAAAATTGGGAGTTTTAGTGTCTTCAAGAAATGGTCTGTGAGGAAATGAGCTGCATTGCAAAGGACCAAAACATGCCAAAACTAAGCTCCCAGACGTTGCCAAAGCAGGGAAAATGGCAAGGAGCAAGACACAACGTGGAGGAGAGGATAGGAGGAAACATGGTATGGACACTTAAAAATCTAAAATTAAAAAAGAAAAAATTTTCCCATATTCTATGAAATGGAGGCACATGCAGCAAAGCTTGCCAAAAGTGATCCCCGCTGAAGGCCAAAAGAGAAAAGAAGGACTTTCAAACAGGCTGGAATGGAGATACCAGCTAAGGAATTGCAATTGGAGGAGAAAAAAAAAAAATTTGGGAAATTTGGGCAATTTAGTGACTCTAAGAAAATGGACCGGGATTATAGCAGAGCAGTGCAAAATACCAAAACATGCCAAAACTAAGCTTCCAGACATTGCCAAAGCAGTGGAAAATTGCAAGGAGCAAGACACAACGTGGAGGGGAAGATATAAAAGACATGGCATGGATGCTTAAAAAAATGGAAAAAAAAGAAAAAAATCTTTCCCAAAGTCAAAGGCATCAAAAGTCATGGCATGTCATCTAGGGCAGGGACATGCACCAAAGATTCCTCTCTTGGTCCCCATTGAAATCGCAAGATTCCGTTTCCCTTCCCGAAAGGAAATTTCATTTCCTTTCGGGAAGGAAACGGAATCTTGCGACCCCATAAAGAAAGGCTTACAAACGCTCTGGAAAGGAGATAGGATCAAATGAAATCCAATTGAAAAAAAGCCAAAAAAATGCAGAAAATTGGGAGTTTTAGTGTCTTCAAGAAATGGTCTGTGAGGAAATGAGCTGCATTGCAAAGGACCAAAACATGCCAAAACTAAGCTCCCAGACGTTGCCAAAGCAGGGGAAAATGGCAAGGAGCAAGACACAACGTGGAGGAGAGGATAGGAGGAACATGGTATGGACACTTAAAAATCTAAAATTAAAAAAGAAAAAATTTCCCATATTCTATGAAATGGAGGCACATGCAGCAAAGCTTGCCAAAAGTGATCCCCGCTGAAGGCCAAAAGAGAAAAGAAGGACTTTCAAACAGGCTGGAATGGAGATACCAGCTAAGGAATTGCAATTGGAGGAGAAAAAAAAAAAATTTGGGAAATTTGGGCAATTTAGTGACTCTAAGAAAATGGACCGGGATTATAGCAGAGCAGTGCAAAATACCAAAACATGCCAAAACTAAGCTTCCAGACATTGCCAAAGCAGTGGAAAATTGCAAGGAGCAAGACACAACGTGGAGGGGAAGGTATGAGGAACATAATATGGACACTTAAAAAAACCTAAAATTAAAAAAGAAAAAATTTTCCCATATGCTATGAAGTGCAGGCACATGCAGCAAAGCTTGCCAGAATTGATCCCCGCTGAAGGCCAAAAGAGAAAAGAAGGACTTTCAAACAGGCTGGAATGGAGATACCAGCTAAGGAATTGCAATTGGAGGAGAAAAAAAAAAAATTTGGGAAATTTGGGCAATTTAGTGACTCTAAGAAAATGGACCGGGATTATAGCAGAGCAGTGCAAAATACCAAAACATGCCAAAACTAAGCTTCCAGACATTGCCAAAGCAGTGGAAAATTGCAAGGAGCAAGACACAACGTGGAGGGGAAGATATAAAAGACATGGCATGGATGCTTAAAAAAAATGGAAAAAAAAAAGAAAAAATCTTTCCAAAGTCAAAGGCATCAAAAGTCATGGCATGTCATCTAGGGCAGGGACATGCACCAAAGATTCCTCTCTTGGTCCCCATTGAAATCGCAAGATTCCGTTTCCCTTCCCGAAAGGAAATGGAAATCTTCCGACCCCATAAAGAAAGGCTTACAAACGCTCTGGAAAGGAGATAGGATCAAATGAAATCCAATTGAAAAAAAGCCAAAAAAATGCAGAAAATTGGAGTTTTAGTGTCTTCAAGAAATGGTCTGTGAGGAAATGAGCTGCATTGCAAAGGACCAAAACATGCCAAAACTAAGCTCCCAGACGTTGCCAAAGCAGGGGAAAATGGCAAGGAGCAAGACACAACGTGGAGGAGAGGATAGGAGGAACATGGTATGGACACTTAAAAATCTAAAATTAAAAAAGAAAAAATTTTCCCATATTCTATGAAATGGAGGCACATGCAGCAAAGCTTGCCAAAAGTGATCCCCGCTGAAGGCCAAAAGAGAAAAGAAGGACTTTCAAACAGGCTGGAATGGAGATACCAGCTAAGGAATTGCAATTGGAGGAAAAAAAAAAAAAATTTGGGAAATTTGGGCAATTTAGTGACTCTAAGAAAATGGACCGGATTATAGCAGAGCAGTGCAAATACCAAAACATGCCAAAACTAAGCTTCCAGACATTGCCAAAGCAGTGGAAAATTGCAAGGAGCAAGACACAACGTGGAGGGGAAGATATAAAAGACATGGCATGGATGCTTAAAAAAAATGGAAAAAAAAAGAAAAAAATCTTTCCCAAAGTCAAAGGCATCAAAAGTCATGGCATGTCATCTAGGGCAGGGACATGCACCAAAGATTCCTCTCTTGGTCCCCATTGAAATCGCAAGATTCCGTTTCCCTTCCCGAAAGGAAATTTCATTTCCTTTCGGGAAGGAAACGGAATCTTGCGACCCCATAAAGAAAGGCTTACAAACGCTCTGGAAAGGAGATAGGATCAAATGAAATCCAATTGAAAAAAAGCCAAAAAAATGCAGAAAATTGGGAGTTTTAGTGTCTTCAAGAAATGGTCTGTGAGGAAATGAGCTGCATTGCAAAGGACCAAAACATGCCAAAACTAAGCTCCCAGACGTTGCCAAAGCAGGGGAAAATGGCAAGGAGCAAGACACAACGTGGAGGAGAGGATAGGAGGAACATGGTATGGACACTTAAAAATCTAAAATTAAAAAAGAAAAAATTTCCCATATTCTATGAAATGGAGGCACATGCAGCAAAGCTTGCCAAAAGTGATCCCCGCTGAAGGCCAAAAGAGAAAAGAAGGACTTTCAAACAGGCTGGAATGGAGATACCAGCTAAGGAATTGCAATTGGAGGAGAAAAAAAAAAAAATTTGGGAAATTTGGGCAATTTAGTGACTCTAAGAAAATGGACCGGGATTATAGCAGAGCAGTGCAAAATACCAAAACATGCCAAAACTAAGCTTCCAGACATTGCCAAAGCAGTGGAAAATTGCAAGGAGCAAGACACAACGTGGAGGGGAAGATATAAAAGACATGGCATGGATGCTTAAAAAAAATGGAAAAAAAAAGAAAAAAATCTTTCCCAAAGTCAAAGGCATCAAAAGTCATGGCATGTCATCTAGGGCAGGGACATGCACCAAAGATTCCTCTCTTGGTCCCCATTGAAATCGCAAGATTCCGTTTCCCTTCCCGAAAGGAAATTTCATTTCCTTTCGGGAAGGAAACGGAATCTTGCGACCCCATAAAGAAAGGCTTACAAACGCTCTGGAAAGGAGATAGGATCAAATGAAATCCAATTGAAAAAAAGCCAAAAAAATGCAGAAAATTGGGAGTTTTAGTGTCTTCAAGAAATGGTCTGTGAGGAAATGAGCTGCATTGCAAAGGACCAAAACATGCCAAAACTAAGCTCCCAGACGTTGCCAAAGCAGGGGAAAATGGCAAGGAGCAAGACACAACGTGGAGGAGAGGATAGGAGGAACATGGTATGGACACTTAAAAATCTAAAATTAAAAAAGAAAAAATTTTCCCATATTCTATGAAATGGAGGCACATGCAGCAAAGCTTGCCAAAAGTGATCCCCGCTGAAGGCCAAAAGAGAAAAGAAGGACTTTCAAACAGGCTGGAATGGAGATACCAGCTAAGGAATTGCAATTGGAGGAGAAAAAAAAAAAATTTGGGAAATTTGGGCAATTTAGTGACTCTAAGAAAATGGACCGGGATTATAGCAGAGCAGTGCAAAATACCAAAACATGCCAAAACTAAGCTTCCAGACATTGCCAAAGCAGTGGAAAATTGCAAGGAGCAAGACACAACGTGGAGGGGAAGGTATGAGGAACATAATATGGACACTTAAAAAAACCTAAAATTAAAAAAGAAAAATTTTCCCATATGCTATGAAGTGCAGGCACATGCAGCAAAGCTTGCCAGAATTGATCCCCGCTGAAGGCCAAAAGAGAAAAGAAGGACTTTCAAACAGGCTGGAATGGAGATACCAGCTAAGGAATTGCAATTGGAGGAGAAAAAAAAAAAATTTGGGAAATTTGGGCAATTTAGTGACTCTAAGAAAATGGACCGGGATTATAGCAGAGCAGTGCAAAATACCAAAACATGCCAAAACTAAGCTTCCAGACATTGCCAAAGCAGTGGAAAATTGCAAGGAGCAAGACACAACGTGGAGGGGAAGATATAAAAGACATGGCATGGATGCTTAAAAAAAATGGAAAAAAAAGAAAAAAATCTTTCCCAAAGTCAAAGGCATCAAAAGTCATGGCATGTCATCTAGGGCAGGGACATGCACCAAAGATTCCTCTCTTGGTCCCCATTGAAATCGCAAGATTCCGTTTCCCTTCCCGAAAGGAAATTTCATTTCCTTTCGGAAGAAACGGAATCTTGCGACCCCATAAAGAAAGGCTTACAAACGCTCTGGAAAGGAGATAGGATCAAATGAAATCCAATTGAAAAAAAGCCAAAAAATGCAGAAAATTGGGAGTTTTAGTGTCTTCAAGAAATGGTCTGTGAGGAAATGAGCTGCATTGCAAAGGACCAAAACATGCCAAAACTAAGCTCCCAGACGTTGCCAAAGCAGGGGAAAATGGCAAGGAGCAAGACACAACGTGGAGGAGAGGATATGAGGAACATGGTATGGACACTTAAAAATCTAAAATTAAAAAAGAAAAAATTTTCCCATATTCTATGAAATGGAGGCACATGCAGCAAAGCTTGCCAAAAGTGATCCCCGCTGAAGGCCAAAAGAGAAAAGAAGGACTTTCAAACAGGCTGGAATGGAGATACCAGCTACGGAATTGCAATTGGAGGAGAAAAAAAAAAAATTTGGGAAATTTGGGCAATTTAGTGACTCTAAGAAAATGGACCGGGATTATAGCAGAGCAGTGCAAAATACCAAAACATGCCAAAACTAAGCTTCCAGACATTGCCAAAGCAGTGGAAAATTGCAAGGAGCAAGACACAACGTGGAGGGGAAGATATAAAAGACATGGCATGGATGCTTAAAAAAAATGGAAAAAAAAAAGAAAAAAATCTTTCCCAAAGTCAAAGGCATCAAAAGTCATGGCATGTCATCTAGGGCAGGGACATGCACCAAAGATTCCTCTCTTGGTCCCCATTGAAATCGCAAGATTCCGTTTCCCTTCCCGAAAGGAAATTTCATTTCCTTTCGGGAAGGAAACGGAATCTTGCGACCCATAAGAAAGGCTTACAAACGCTCTGGAAAGGAGATAGGATCAAATGAAATCCAATTGAAAAAAAGCCAAAAAAATGCAGAAAATTGGGAGTTTTAGTGTCTTCAAGAAATGGTCTGTGAGGAAATGAGCTGCATTGCAAAGGACCAAAACATGCCAAAACTAAGCTCCCAGACGTTGCCAAAGCAGGGGAAAATGGCAAGGAGGAAGACACAACGTGGAGGAGAGGATAGGAGGAACATGGTATGGACACTTAAAAATCTAAAATAAAAAAGAAAAAATTTTCCCATATTCTATGAAATGGAGGCACATGCAGCAAAGCTTGCCAAAAGTGATCCCGCTGAAGGCCAAAAGAGAAAAGAAGGACTTTCAAACAGGCTGGAATGGAGATACCAGCTACGGAATTGCAATTGGAGGAGAAAAAAAAAAAAATTTGGGAAATTTGGGCAATTTAGTGACTCTAAGAAAATGGACCGGGATTATAGCAGAGCAGTGCAAAATACCAAAACATGCCAAAACTAAGCTTCCAGACATTGCCAAAGCAGTGGAAAATTGCAAGGAGCAAGACACAACGTGGAGGGGAAGGTATGAGGAACATAATATGGACACTTAAAAAAACCTAAAATTAAAAAAGAAAAAAATTTTCCCATATGCTATGAAATGGAGGCACATGCAGCAAAGCTTGCCAAAATTGATCCCCGCTGAAGGCCAAAAGAGAAAAGAAGGACTTTCAAACAGGCTGGAATGGAGATACCAGCTACGGAATTGCAATTGGAGGAGAAAAAAAAAAAATTTGGGAAATTTGGGCAATTTAGTGACTCTAAGAAAATGGACGGGATTATAGCAGAGCAGTGCAAAATACCAAAACATGCCAAAACTAAGCTTCCAGACATTGCCAAAGCAGTGGAAAATTGCAAGGAGCAAGACACAACGTGGAGGGGAAGATATAAAAGACATGGCATGGATGCTTAAAAAAAATGGAAAAAAAAAAGAAAAAAATCTTTCCCAAAGTCAAAGGCATCAAAAGTCATGGCATGTCATCTAGGGCAGGGACATGCACCAAAGATTCCTCTCTTGGTCCCCATTGAAATCGCAAGATTCCGTTTCCCTCCCGAAAGGAAATTTCATTTCCTTTCGGGAAGGAAACGGAATCTTGCGACCCCATAAAGAAAGGCTTACAAACGCTCTGGAAAGGAGATAGGATCAAATGAAATCCAATTGAAAAAAAGCAAAAAAATGCAGAAAATTGGGAGTTTTAGTGTCTTCAAGAAATGGTCTGTGAGGAAATGAGCTGCATTGCAAAGGACCAAAACATGCCAAAACTAAGCTCCAGACGTTGCCAAAGCAGGGGAAAATGGCAAGGAGCAAGACACAACGTGGAGGAGAGGATGGAGGAACATGGTATGGACACTTAAAAATCTAAAATTAAAAAAGAAAAAATTTTCCCATATTCTATGAAATGGAGGCACATGCAGCAGCAAGCTTGCCAAAAGTGATCCCCGCTGAAGGCCAAAAAGAAAAGAAGGACTTTCAAACAGGCTGGAATGGAGATACCAGCTACGGAATTGCAATTGGAGGAGAAAAAAAAAATTTGGGAAATTTGGGCAATTTAGTGACTCTAAGAAAATGGACCGGGATTATAGCAGAGCAGTGCAAAATACCAAAACATGCCAAAACTAAGCTTCCAGACATTGCCAAAGCAGTGGAAAATTGCAAGGAGCAAGACACAACGTGGAGGGGAAGATATAAAAGACATGGCATGGATGCTTAAAAAAAATGGAAAAAAAAAAAAGAAAAAAATCTTTCCCAAAGTCAAAGGCATCAAAAGTCATGGCATGTCATCTAGGGCAGGGACATGCACCAAAGATTCCTCTCTTGGTCCCCATTGAAATCGCAAGATTCCGTTTCCCTTCCCGAAAGGAAATTTCATTTCCTTTCGGGAAGGAAACGGAATCTTGCGACCCCATAAAGAAAGGCTTACAAACGCTCTGGAAAGGAGATAGGATCAAATGAAATCCAATTGAAAAAAAAAAAGCCAAAAAAATGCAGAAAATTTGGGAGTTTTAGTGTCTTCAAGAAATGGTCTGTGAGGAAATGAGCTGCATTGCAAAGGACCAAAACATGCCAAAACTAAGCTCCCAGACGTTGCCAAAGCAGGGGAAAATGGCAAGGGAGCAAGACACAACGTGGAGGAGAGGATAGGAGGAACATGGTATGGACACTTAAAAATCTAAAATTAAAAAAGAAAAAATTTTCCCATATTCTATGAAATGGAGGCACATGCAGCAAAGCTTGCCAAAAGTGATCCCCGCTGAAGGCCAAAGAGAAAGAAGGACTTTCAAACAGGCTGGAATGGAGATACCAGCTACGGAATTGCAATTGGAGGAGAAAAAAAAAAAATTTGGGAAATTTGGGCAATTTAGTGACTCTAAGAAAATGGACGGGATTATAGCAGAGCAGTGCAAAATACCAAAACATGCCAAAACTAAGCTTCCAGACATTGCCAAAGCAGTGGAAAATTGCAAGGAGCAAGACACAACGTGGAGGGGAAGGTATGAGGAACATAATATGGACTTTTAAAAAACCTAAAATTAAAAAGAAAAAATTTTCCCATATGCTATGAAATGGAGGCACATGCAGCAAAGCTTGCCAAAAGTGATCCCCGCTGAAGGCCAAAAGAGAAAAGAAGGACTTTCAAACAGGCTGGAATGGAGATACCAGCTAAGGAATTGCAATTGGAGGAGAAAAAAAAAAAAATTTGGGAAATTTGGGCAATTTAGTGACTCTAAGAAAATGGACCGGGAATATAGAAGCAGGTGCTGCAAAATACAAAACATGCCAAAACTAAGCTTCCAGACATTGCCAAAGCAGTGGAAAATTGCAAGGAGAAGACAAACGTGGAGGGGAAGATATAAAGAATGGATGGATGCTAAATAAAAAATAAAAAAAAAATGGAAAAAAAAAGAAAAAATCTTTCCCAAAGTCAAAGGCATCAAAAGTCATGGCATGTCATCTAGGGCAGGGACATGCACCAAAGATTCCTCTCTTGGTCCCATTGAAATCGCAAGATTCCGTTTCCCTTCCCGAAAGGAAATTTCATTTCCTTTCGGGAAGGAAACGGAATCTTGCGACCCCATAAAGAAAGGCTTACAAACGCTCTGGAAAGGAGATAGGATCAAATGAAATCCAATTGAAAAAAGCCAAAAAAATGCAGAAAATTGGGAGTTTTAGTGTCTTCAAGAAATGGTCTGTGAGGAAATGAGCTGCATTGCAAAGGACCAAAACATGCCAAAACTAAGCTCCCAGACGTTGCCAAAGCAGGGGAAAATGGCAAGGAGCAAGACACAACGTGGAGGAGAGGATAGGAGG
This sequence comes from Molothrus ater, assembly GCF_012460135.2. Taxonomy (NCBI): domain Eukaryota; kingdom Metazoa; phylum Chordata; class Aves; order Passeriformes; family Icteridae; genus Molothrus; species Molothrus ater. The sequence goes on along the minus strand of NW_023416759.1, from coordinate 43,195 downwards.
AACATGGTATGGACACTTAAAAATCTAAAATTAAAAAAGAAAAAATTTTCCCATATTCTATGAAATGGAGGCACATGCAGCAAAGCTTGCCAAAGTGATCCCCGCTGAAGGCCAAAAGAGAAAAGAAGGACTTTCAAACAGGCTGGAATGGAGATACCAGCTACGGAATTGCAATTGGAGGAGAAAAAAAAAAAATTTGGGAAATTTGGGCAATTTAGTGACTCTAAGAAAATGGACCGGGATTATAGCAGAGCAGTGCAAAATACCAAAACATGCCAAAACTAAGCTTCCAGACATTGCCAAAGCAGTGGAAAATTGCAAGGAGCAAGACACAACGTGGAGGGGAAGATATAAAAGACATGGCATGGATGCTTAAAAAAAATGGAAAAAAAAAGAAAAAAATCTTTCCCAAAGTCAAAGGCATCAAAAGTCATGGCATGTCATCTAGGGCAGGGACATGCACCAAAGATTCCTCTCTTGGTCCCCATTGAAATCGCAAGATTCCGTTTCCCTTCCCGAAAGGAAATTTCATTTCCTTTCGGGAAGGAAACGGAATCTTGCGACCCCATAAAGAAAGGCTTACAAACGCTCTGGAAAGGAGATAGGATCAAATGAAATCCAATTGAAAAAAAGCCAAAAAAATGCAGAAAATTGGGAGTTTTAGTGTCTTCAAGAAATGGTCTGTGAGGAAATGAGCTGCATTGCAAAGGACCAAAACATGCCAAAACTAAGCTCCCAGACGTTGCCAAAGCAGGGGAAAATGGCAAGGAGCAAGACACAACGTGGAGGGAGAGGATAGAGGAACATGGTATGGACACTTAAAAATCTAAAATTAAAAAAGAAAAAATTTTCCCATATTCTATGAAATGGAGGCACATGCAGCAAAGCTTGCCCCAAAAGTGATCCCGCTGAAGGCCAAAAGAGAAAAGAAGGACTTTCAAACAGGCTGGAATGGAGATACCAGCTAGGAATTGCAATTGGAGGAGAAAAAAAAAAAATTTGGGAAATTTGGGCAATTTAGTGACTCTAAGAAAATGGACCGGGATTATAGCAGAGCAGTGCAAAATACCAAAACATGCCAAAACTAAGCTTCCAGACATTGCCAAAGCAGTGGAAAATTGCAAGGAGCAAGACACAACGTGGAGGGGAAGGATATGAGGAACATAATATGGACACTTAAAAAAATCTAAAATTAAAAAAAGAAAAAATTTTCCCATATGCTATGAAGTGCAGGCACATGCAGCAAAGCTTGCCAGAATTGATCCCCGCTGAAGGCCAAAAGAGAAAAGAAGGACTTTCAAACAGGCTGGAATGGAGATACCAGCTAAGGAATTGCAATTGGAGGAGAAAAAAAAAATTTGGGAAATTTGGGCAATTTAGTGACTAAGAAAATGGACCGGGATTATAGCAGAGCAGTGCAAAATACCAAAACATGCCAAAACTAAGCTTCCAGACATTGCCAAAGCAGTGGAAAATTGCAAGGAGCAAGACACAACGTGGAGGGGGGGAAGGTATGAGGAACATAATATGGACACTTAAAAAACCTAAAATTAAAAAAGAAAAAATTTTCCCATATGCTATGAAGTGCAGGCACATGCAGCAAAGCTTGCCAAAAGTGATCCCCGCTGAAGGCCAAAAGAGAAAAGAAGGACTTTCAAACAGGCTGGAATGGAGATACCAGCTACGGAATTGCAATTGGAGGAGAAAAAAAAAAAAATTTGGAAATTTGGGCAATTTAGTGACTCTAAGAAAATGGACCGGGATTATAGCAGAGCAGTGCAAAATACCAAACATGCCAAAACTAAGCTTCCAGACATTGCCAAAGCAGTGGAAAATTGCAAGGAGCAAGACACAACGTGGAGGGGAAGATATAAAAGACATGGCATGGATGCTTAAAAAAAATGGAAAAAAAAAAGAAAAAAATCTTTCCCAAAGTCAAAGGCATCAAAAGTCATGGCATGTCATCTAGGGCAGGGACATGCACCAAAGATTCCTCTCTTGGTCCCCATTGAAATCGCAAGATTCCGTTTCCCTTCCCGAAAGGAAATTTCATTTCCTTTCGGGAAGGAAACGGAATCTTGCGACCCCATAAAGAAAGGCTTACAAACGCTCTGGAAAGGAGATAGGATCAAATGAAATCCAATTGAAAAAAGCCAAAAAAATGCAGAAAATTGGGAGTTTTAGTGTCTTCAAGAAATGGTCTGTGAGGAAATGAGCTGCATTGCAAAGGACCAAAACATGCCAAAACTAAGCTCCCAGACGTTGCCAAAGCAGGGGAAAATGGCAAGGAGCAAGACACAACGTGGAGGAGAGGATAGGAGGAACATGGTATGGACACTTAAAAATCTAAAATTAAAAAAGAAAAAATTTTCCCATATTCTATGAAATGGAGGCACATGCAGCAAAGCTTGCCAAAAGTGATCCCCGCTGAAGGCCAAAAGAGAAAAGAAGGACTTTCAAACAGGCTGGAATGGAGATACCAGCTACGGAATTGCAATTGGAGGAGAAAAAAAAAAATTTGGGAAATTTGGGCAATTTAGTGACTCTAAGAAAATGGACCGGGATTATAGCAGAGCAGTGCAAAATACCAAAACATGCCAAAACTAAGCTTCCAGACATTGCCAAAGCAGTGGAAAATTGCAAGGAGCAAGACACAACGTGGAGGGGAAGGTATGAGGAACATAATATGGACACTTAAAAAACCTAAAATTAAAAAAGAAAAAATTTTCCCATATGCTATGAAGTGCAGGCACATGCAGCAAAGCTTGCCAAAAGTTGATCCCGCTGAAGGCCAAAACAGAAAAGAAGGACTTTCAAACAGGCTGGAATGGAGATACCAGCTAAGGAATTGCAATTGGAGGAGAAAAAAAAAAATTTGGGAAATTTGGGCAATTTAGTGACTCTAAGAAAATGGACCGGGATTATAGCAGAGCAGTGCAAAATACCAAAACATGCCAAAACTAAGCTTCCAGACATTGCCAAAGCAGTGTGGAAATTGCAAGGAGCAAGACACAACGTGGAGGGGAAGATATAAAAGACATGGCATGGATGCTTAAAAAAAATGGAAAAAAAAAAGAAAAAATCTTTCCAAAGTCAAAGGCATCAAAAGTCATGGCATGTCATCTAGGGCAGGGACATGCACCAAAGATTCCTCTCTTGGTCCCCATTGAAATCGCAAGATTCCGTTTCCCTTCCCGAAAGGAAATTTCATTTCCTTTCGGGAAGGAAACGGAATCTTGCGACCCCATAAAGAAAGGCTTACAAACGCTCTGGAAAGGAGATAGGATCAAATGAAATCCAATTGAAAAAAAGCCAAAAAATGCAGAAAATTGGGAGTTTTAGTGTCTTCAAGAAATGGTCTGTGAGGAAATGAGCTGCATTGCAAAGGACCAAAAACATGCCAAAACTAAGCTCCAGACGTTGCCAAAGCAGGGGAAAATGGCAAGGAGCAAGACACAACGTGGAGGAGAGGATATGAGGAACATGGTATGGACACTTAAAAATCTAAAATTAAAAAAGAAAAATTTTCCCATATTCTATGAAATGGAGGCACATGCAGCAAAGCTTGCCAAAAGTGATCCCCGCTGAAGGCCAAAAGAGAAAAGAAGGACTTTCAAACAGGCTGGAATGGAGATACCAGCTACGGAATTGCAATTGGAGGAGAAAAAAAAAAAATTTGGGAAATTTGGGCAATTTAGTGACTCTAAGAAAATGGACCGGGATTATAGCAGAGCAGTGCAAAATACCAAAACATGCCAAAACTAAGCTTCCAGACATTGCCAAAGCAGTGGAAAATTGCAAGGAGCAAGACACAACGTGGAGGGGAAGATATAAAAGAATGGCATGGATGCTTAAAAAAAATGGAAAAAAAAAAAAGAAAAAAATCTTTCCCAAAGTCAAAGGCATCAAAAGTCATGGCATGTCATCTAGGGCAGGGACATGCACCAAAGATTCCTCTCTTGGTCCCCATTGAAATCGCAAGATTCCGTTTCCCTTCCCGAAAGGAAATTTCATTTCCTTTCGGGAAGGAAACGGAATCTTGCGACCCATAAAGAAAGGCTTACAAACGCTCTGGAAAGGAGATAGGATCAAATGAAATCCAATTGAAAAAAAGCCAAAAAAATGCAGAAAATTGGGAGTTTTAGTGTCTTCAAGAAATGGTCTGTGAGGAAATGAGCTGCATTGCAAAGGACCAAAACATGCCAAAACTAAGCTCCCAGACGTTGCCAAAGCAGGGGAAATGGCAAGGAGGAAGACACAACGTGGAGGAGAGGATAGGAGGAACATGGTATGGACACTTAAAAATCTAAAATTAAAAAAGAAAAAATTTTCCCATATTCTATGAAATGGAGGCACATGCAGCAAAGCTTGCCAAAAGTGATCCCCGCTGAAGGCCAAAAGAGAAAAGAAGGACTTTCAAACAGGCTGGAATGGAGATACCAGCTACGGAATTGCAATTGGAGGAGAAAAAAAAAAATTTGGGAAATTTGGGCAATTTAGTGACTCTAAGAAAATGGACCGGGATTATAGCAGAGCAGTGCAAAATACCAAAACATGCCAAAACTAAGCTTCCAGACATTGCCAAAGCAGTGGAAAATTGCAAGGAGCAAGACACAACGTGGAGGGGAAGATATAAAAGACATGGCATGGATGCTTAAAAAAAATGGAAAAAAAAAAGAAAAAAATCTTTCCCAAAGTCAAAGGCATCAAAAGTCATGGCATGTCATCTAGGGCAGGGACATGCACCAAAGATTCCTCTCTTGGTCCCCATTGAAATCGCAAGATTCCGTTTCCCTTCCGAAAGGAAATTTCATTTCCTTTCGGGAAGGAAACGGAATCTTGCGACCCCATAAAGAAAGGCTTACAAACGCTCTGGAAAGGAGATAGGATCAAATGAAATCCAATTGAAAAAAAGCCAAAAAAATGCAGAAAATTGGGAGTTTTAGTGTCTTCAAGAAATGGTCTGTGAGGAAATGAGCTGCATTGCAAAGGACCAAAACATGCCAAAACTAAGCTCCCAGACGTTGCCAAAGCAGGGGAAAATGGCAAGGAGCAAGACACAACGTGGAGGAGAGGATAGGAGGAACATGGTATGGACACTTAAAAATCTAAAATTAAAAAAGAAAAAATTTTCCCATATTCTATGAAATGGAGGCACATGCAGCAAAGCTTGCCAAAAGTGATCCCCGCTGAAGGCCAAAAGAGAAAAGAAGGACTTTCAAACAGGCTGGAATGGAGATACCAGCTAACGGAATTGCAATTGGAGGAGAAAAAAAAAAAAATTTGGGAAATTTGGGAATTTAGTGACTCTAAGAAAATGGACCGGGATTATAGCAGAGCAGTGCAAAATACCAAAACATGCCAAAACTAAGCTTCCAGACATTGCCAAAGCAGTGGAAAATTGCAAGGAGCAAGACACAACGTGGAGGGGAAGGTATGAGGAACATAATATGGACACTTAAAAAAACCTAAAATTAAAAAAGAAAAAATTTTCCCATATCTATGAAGTGCAGGCACATGCAGCAAAGCTTGCCAAAATTGATCCCCGCTGAAGGCCAAAAGAGAAAAAGAAGGACTTTCAAACAGGCTGGAATGGAGATACCAGCTACGGAATTGCAATGGAGGAGAAAAAAAAAATTTGGGAAATTTGGGCAATTTAGTGACTCTAAGAAAATGGACCGGGATTATAGCAGAGCAGTGCAAAATACCAAAACATGCCAAAACTAAGCTTCCAGACATTGCCAAAGCAGTGGAAAATTGCAAGGAGCAAGACACAACGTGGAGGGGAAGGTATGAGGAACATAATATGGACACTTAAAAAAAACCTAAAATTAAAAAAGAAAAAATTTTCCCATATGCTATGAAAGTGCAGGCACATGCAGCAAAGCTTGCCAAAAGCATGATCCCCGCTGAAGGCCAAAAGAGAAAAGAAGGACTTTCAAACAGGCTGGAATGGAGATACCAGCTAAGGAATTGCAATTGGAGGAGAAAAAAAAAAAATTGGGAAATTTGGGCAATTTAGTGACTCTAAGAAAATGGACCGGGATTATAGCAGAGCAGTGCAAAATACCAAAACATGCCAAAACTAAGCTTCCAGACATTGCCAAAGCAGTGGAAAATTGCAAGGAGGAAGACACAACGTGGAGGGGAAGGTATGAGGAACATAATATGGACACTTAAAAAAACCTAAAATTAAAAAAGAAAAAATTTTCCCATATGCTATGAAGTGAGGCACATGCAGCAAAGCTTGCCAGAATGATCCCCGCTGAAGGCCAAAAGAGAAAAGAAGGACTTTCAAACAGGCTGGAATGGAGATACCAGCTACGGAATTGCAATTGGAGGAGAAAAAAAAAATTTGGGAAATTTGGGCAATTTAGTGACTCTAAGAAAATGGACCGGGATTATAGCAGAGCAGTGCAAAATACCAAAACATGCCAAAACTAAGCTTCCAGACATTGCCAAAGCAGTGGAAAATTGCAAGGAGCAAGACACAACGTGGAGGGGAAGATATAAAAGACATGGCATGGATGCTTAAAAAAAATGGAAAAAAAAAAAAGAAAAAAATCTTTCCCAAAGTCAAAGGCATCAAAAGTCATGGCATGTCATCTAGGGCAGGGACATGCACCAAGATTCCTCTCTTGGTCCCATTGAAATCGCAAGATTCCGTTTCCCTTCCCGAAAGGAAATTTCATTTCCTTTCGGGAAGGAAACGGAATCTTGCGACCCATAAAGAAAGGCTTACAAACGCTCTGGAAAGGAGATAGGATCAAATGAAATCCAATTGAAAAAAAGCCAAAAAATGCAGAAAATTGGGAGTTTTAGTGTCTTCAAGAAATGGTCTGTGAGGAAATGAGCTGCATTGCAAAGGACCAAAACATGCCAAAACTAAGCTCCCAGACGTTGCCAAAGCAGGGGAAAATGGCAAGGAGGAAGACACAACGTGGAGGAGAGGATATGAGGAACATGGTATGGACACTTAAAAATCTAAAATTAAAAAGAAAAAAAATTTCCCATATTCTATGAAATGGAGGCACATGCAGCAAAGCTTGCCAAAAGTGATCCCGCTGAAGGCCAAAAGAGAAAAGAAGGACTTTCAAACAGGCTGGAATGGAGATACCAGCTAAGGAATTGCAATTGGAGGAGAAAAAAAAAAAATTTGGGAAATTTGGGCAATTTAGTGACTCTAAGAAAATGGACCGGGATTATAGCAGAGCAGTGCAAAATACCAAAACATGCCAAAACTAAGCTTCCAGACATTGCCAAAGCAGTGGAAAATTGCAAGGAGCAAGACACAACGTGGAGGGGAAGGTATGAGGAACATAATATGGACACTTAAAAAAAACCTAAAATTAAAAAAGAAAAAATTTTCCCATATGCTATGAAGTGCAGGCACATGCAGCAAAGCTTGCCAAAATTGATCCCCGCTGAAGGCCAAAAGAGAAAAGAAGGACTTTCAAACAGGCTGGAATGGAGATACCAGCTACGGAATTGCAATTGGAGGAGAAAAAAAAATTTGGGAAATTTGGGCAATTTAGTGACTCTAAGAAAATGGACGGGATTATAGCAGAGCAGTGCAAAATACCAAAACATGCCAAAACTAAGCTTCCAGACATTGCCAAAGCAGTGGAAAATTGCAAGGAGCAAGACACAACGTGGAGGGGAAGGTATGAGGAACATAATATGGACACTTAAAAAAAACCTAAAATTAAAAAAGAAAAAATTTCCCCATATATGCTATGAAGTGCAGGCACATGCAGCAAAGCTTGCCAGAATTGATCCCCGCTGAAGGCCAAACAGAAAAGAAGGACTTTCAAACAGGCTGGAATGGAGATACCAGCTAAGGAATTGCAATTGGAGGAGAAAAAAAAAATTTGGGAAATTTGGGCAATTTAGTGACTCTAAGAAAATGGTCCGGGATTATAGCAGAGCAGTGCAAAATACCAAAACATGCCAAAACTAAGCTTCCAGACATTGCCAAAGCAGTGGAAAATTGCAAGGAGCAAGACACAACGTGGAGGGGAAGGTATGAGGAACATGGTATGGACACTTAAAAAACCTAAAATTTAAAAAGAAAAAATTTTCCATATGCTATGAAATGGAGGCACATGCAGCAAAGCTTGCCAGAATTGATCCCCGCTGAAGGCCAAAACAGAAAGAAGGACTTTCAAACAGGCTGGAATGGAGATACCAGCTACGGAATTGCAATTGGAGGAGGAAAAAAAAAAATTTGGGAAATTTGGGCAATTTAGTGACTCTAAGAAAATGGACCGGGATTATAGCAGAGCAGTGCAAAATACCAAAACATGCCAAAACTAAGCTTCCAGACATTGCCAAAGCAGTGGAAAATTGCAAGGAGCAAGACACAACGTGGAGGGGAAGATATAAAAGACATGGCATGGATGCTTAAAAAAATGGAAAAAAAAAAAAGAAAAAATCTTTCCCAAGTCAAAGGCATCAAAAGTCATGGCATGTCATCTAGGGCAGGGACATGCACCAAAGATTCCTCTCTTGGTCCCCATTGAAATCGCAAGATTCCGTTTCCTTCCCGAAAGGAAATTTCATTTCCTTTCGGGAAGGAAACGGAATCTTGCGACCCCATAAAGAAAGGCTTACAAACGCTCTGGAAAGGAGATAGGATCAAATGAAATCCAATTGAAAAAAAGCCAAAAAAATGCAGAAAATTGGGAGTTTTAGTGTCTTCAAGAAATGGTCTGTGAGGAAATGAGCTGCATTGCAAAGGACCAAAACATGCCAAAACTAAGCTCCCAGACGTTGCCAAAGCAGGGGAAAATGGCAAGGAGGAAGACACAACGTGGAGGAGAGGATAGGAGGAACATGGTATGGACACTTAAAAATCTAAAATTAAAAAAGAAAAAATTTTCCCATATTCTATGAAATGGAGGCACATGCAGCAAAAGCTTGCCAAAAGTGATCCCCGCTGAAGGCCAAAAGAGAAAAGAAGGACTTTCAAACAGGCTGGAATGGAGATACCAGCTAAGGAATTGCAATTGGAGGAGAAAAAAAAAAATTTGGGAAATTTGGGCAATTTAGTGACTCTAAGAAAATGGACCGGGATTATAGCAGAGCAGTGCAAAATACCAAAACATGCCAAAACTAAGCTTCCAGACATTGCCAAAGCAGTGGAAAATTGCAAGGAGCAAGACACAACGTGGAGGGGAAGATATAAAAGACATGGCATGGATGCTTAAAAAAATGGAAAAAAAAAAAAAAAAAAATCTTTCCCAAAGTCAAAGGCATCAAAAGTCATGCATGTCATCTAGGGCAGGGACATGCACCAAAGATTCCTCTCTTGGTCCCCATTGAAATCGCAAGATTCCGTTTCCCTTCCCGAAAGGAAATTTCATTTCCTTTCGGAAGGAAACGGAATCTTGCGACCCCATAAAGAAAGGCTTACAAACGCTCTGGAAAGGAGATAGGATCAAATGAAATCCAATTGAAAAAAAGCCAAAAAATGCAGAAAATTGGGAGTTTTAGTGTCTTCAAGAAATGGTCTGTGAGGAAATGAGCTGCATTGCAAAGGACCAAAACATGCCAAAACTAAGCTCCAGACGTTGCCAAAGCAGGGGAAAATGGCAAGGAGGAAGACACAACGTGGAGGAGAGGATATGAGGAACATGGTATGGACACTTAAAAATCTAAAATTAAAAAGAAAAAATTTTCCCATATTCTATGAAATGGAGGCACATGCAGCAAAGCTTGCCAGAATTGATCCCCGCTGAAGGCCAAAAGAGAAAAGAAGGACTTTCAAACAGGCTGGAATGGAGATACCAGCTACGGAATTGCAATTGGAGGAGAAAAAAAAAATTTGGGAAATTTGGGCAATTTAGTGACTCTAAGAAAATGGACCGGGATTATAGCAGAGCAGTGCAAAATACCAAAACATGCCAAAACTAAGCTTCCAGACATTGCCAAAGCAGTGGAAAATTGCAAGGAGCAAGACACAACGTGGAGGGGAAGATATAAAAGACATGGCATGGATGCTTAAAAAAAATGGAAAAAAAAGAAAAAAAATCTTTCCCAAAGTCAAAGGCATCAAAAGTCATGGCATGTCATCTAGGGCAGGGACATGCACCAAAGATTCCTCTCTTGGTCCCCATTGAAATCGCAAGATTCCGTTTCCCTTCCCGAAAGGAAATTTCATTTCCTTTCGGGAAGGAAACGGAATCTTGCGACCCCATAAAGAAAGGCTTACAAACGCTCTGGAAAGGAGATAGGATCAAATGAAATCCAATTGAAAAAAAGCCAAAAAAATGCAGAAAATTGGGAGTTTTAGTGTCTTCAAGAAATGGTCTGTGAGGAAATGAGCTGCATTGCAAAGGACCAAAACATGCCAAAACTAAGCTCCCAGACGTTGCCAAAGCAGGGGAAAATGGCAAGGAGGAAGACACAACGTGGAGGAGAGGATAGGAGGAACATGGTATGGACACTTAAAAATCTAAAATTAAAAAAGAAAAAATTTTCCCATATTCTATGAAATGAGGCACATGCAGCAAAGCTTGCCAGAATTGATCCCGCTGAAGGCCAAAAGAGAAAAGAAGGACTTTCAAACAGGCTGGAATGGAGATACCAGCTACGGAATTGCAATTGGAGGGAGAAAAAAAAAAATTTGGGAAATTTGGGCAATTTAGTGACTCTAAGAAAATGGACCGGGATTATAGCAGAGCAGTGCAAAATACCAAAACATGCCAAAACTAAGCTTCCAGACATTGCCAAAGCAGTGGAAAATTGCAAGGAGCAAGACACAACGTGGAGGGGAAGATATAAAAGACATGGCATGGATGCTTAAAAAAAATGGAAAAAAAAAGAAAAAAATCTTTCCCAAAGTCAAAGGCATCAAAAGTCATGGCATGTCATCTAGGGCAGGGACATGCACAAAGATTCCTCTCTTGGTCCCCATTGAAATCGCAAGATTCCGTTTCCCTTCCCGAAAGGAAATTTCATTTCCTTTCGGGAAGGAAACGGAATCTTGCGACCCCATAAAGAAAGGCTTACAAACGCTCTGGAAAGGAGATAGGATCAAATGAAATCCAATTGAAAAAAAGCCAAAAAAATGCAGAAAATTGGGAGTTTTAGTGTCTTCAAGAAATGGTCTGTGAGGAAATGAGCTGCATTGCAAAGGACCAAAACATGCCAAAACTAAGCTCCCAGACGTTGCCAAAGCAGGGGAAAATGGCAAGGAGCAAGACACAACGTGGAGGAGAGGATATGAGGAACATGGTATGGACACTTAAAATCTAAAATTAAAAAAGAAAAAATTTTCCCATATTCTATGAAATGGAGGCACATGCAGCAAAGCTTGCCAAAAGTGATCCCGCTGAAGGCCAAAAGAGAAAAGAAGGACTTTCAAACAGGCTGGAATGGAGATACCAGCTAAGGAATTGCAATTGGAGGAGAAAAAAAAAAAATTTGGGAAATTTGGGCAATTTAGTGACTCTAAGAAAATGGACCGGGATTATAGCAGAGCAGTGCAAAATACCAAAACATGCCAAAACTAAGCTTCCAGACATTGCCAAAGCAGTGGAAAATTGCAAGGAGCAAGACACAACGTGGAGGGGAAGGTATGAGGAACATAATATGGACACTTAAAAAAACCTAAAATTAAAAAAGAAAAAATTTTCCCATATGCTATGAAGTGCAGGCACATGCAGCAAAGCTTGCCAGAATTGATCCCCGCTGAAGGCCAAAAGAGAAAAGAAGGACTTTCAAACAGGCTGGAATGGAGATACCAGCTACGGAATTGCAATTGGAGGAGAAAAAAAAAATTTGGGAAATTTGGGCAATTTAGTGACTCTAAGAAAATGGACCGGGATTATAGCAGAGCAGTGCAAAATACCAAAACATGCCAAAACTAAGCTTCCAGACATTGCCAAAGCAGTGGAAAATTGCAAGGAGCAAGACACAACGTGGAGGGGAAGATATAAAAGACATGGCATGGATGCTTAAAAAAAATGGAAAAAAAAAGAAAAAAATCTTTCCCAAAGTCAAAGGCATCAAAAGTCATGGCATGTCATCTAGGGCAGGGACATGCACCAAAGATTCCTCTCTTGGTCCCCATTGAAATCGCAAGATTCCGTTTCCCTTCCGAAAGGAAATTTCATTTCCTTTCGGGAAGGAAACGGAATCTTGCGACCCATAAAGAAAGGCTTACAAACGCTCTGGAAAGGAGATAGGATCAAATGAAATCCAATTGAAAAAAAGCCAAAAAAATGCAGAAAATTGGGAGTTTTAGTGTCTTCAAGAAATGGTCTGTGAGGAAATGAGCTGCATTGCAAAGGACCAAAACATGCCAAAACTAAGCTCCCAGACGTTGCCAAAGCAGGGGAAAATGGCAAGGAGGAAGACACAACGTGGAGGAGAGGATAGGAGGAACATGGTATGGACACTTAAAAATCTAAAATTAAAAAAGAAAAAATTTTCCCATATTCTATGAAATGGAGGCACATGCAGCAAAGCTTGCCAAAAGTGATCCCCGCTGAAGGCCAAAAGAGAAAAGAAGGACTTTCAAACAGGCTGGAATGGAGATACCAGCTAAGGAATTGCAATTGGAGGAGAAAAAAAAAAATTTGGGAAATTTGGGCAATTTAGTGACTCTAAGAAAATGGACCGGGATTATAGCAGAGCAGTGCAAAATACCAAAACATGCCAAAACTAAGCTTCCAGACATTGCCAAAGCAGTGGAAAATTGCAAGGAGCAAGACACAACGTGGAGGGGAAGATATAAAAGACATGGCATGGATGCTTAAAAAAAATGGAAAAAAAAAGAAAAAAAATCTTTCCCAAAGTCAAAGGCATCAAAAGTCATGGCATGTCATCTAGGGCAGGGACATGCACCAAAGATTCCTCTCTTGGTCCCCATTGAAATCGCAAGATTCCGTTTCCCTTCCCGAAAGGAAATTTCATTTCCTTTCGGGAAGGAAACGGAATCTTGCGACCCCATAAAGAAAGGCTTACAAACGCTCTGGAAAGGAGATAGGATCAAATGAAATCCAATTGAAAAAAGCCAAAAAAATGCAGAAAATTGGGAGTTTTAGTGTCTTCAAGAAATGGTCTGTGAGGAAATGAGCTGCATTGCAAAGGACCAAAACATGCCAAAACTAAGCTCCCAGACGTTGCCAAAGCAGGGGAAAATGGCAAGGAGCAAGACACAACGTGGAGGAGAGGATAGGAGGAACATGGTATGGACACTTAAAAATCTAAAATTAAAAAAGAAAAAATTTTCCCATATTCTATGAATGGAGGCACATGCAGCAAAGCTTGCCAAAATGATCCCCGCTGAAGGCCAAAAGAGAAAAGAAGGACTTTCAAACAGGCTGGAATGGAGATACCAGCTAAGGAATTGCAATTGGAGGAGAAAAAAAAAAATTTGGGAAATTTGGGCAATTTAGTGACTCTAAGAAAATGGACCGGGATTATAGCAGAGCAGTGCAAAATACCAAAACATGCCAAAACTAAGCTTCCAGACATTGCCAAAGCAGTGGAAAATTGCAAGGAGCAAGACACAACGTGGAGGGGAGGTATGAGGAACATAATATGGACACTTAAAAAAACCTAAAATTAAAAAGAAAAAATTTTCCCATATGCTATGAAGTGCAGGCACATGCAGCAAAGCTTGCCAGAATTGATCCCCGCTGAAGGCCAAAAGAGAAAAGAAGGACTTTCAAACAGGCTGGAATGGAGATACCAGCTAAGGAATTGCAATTGGAGGAGAAAAAAAAAAATTTGGGAAATTTGGGCAATTTAGTGACTCTAAGAAAATGGACCGGGATTATAGCAGAGCAGTGCAAAATACCAAAACATGCCAAAACTAAGCTTCCAGACATTGCCAAAGCAGTGGAAAATTGCAAGGAGCAAGACACAACGTGGAGGGGAAGATATAAAAGACATGGCATGGATGCTTAAAAAAATGGAAAAAAAAAAAGAAAAAATCTTTCCCAAAGTCAAAGGCATCAAAAGTCATGGCATGTCATCTAGGGCAGGGACATGCACCAAAGATTCCTCTCTTGGTCCCCATTGAAATCGCAAGATTCCGTTTCCCTTCCCGAAAGGAAATTTCATTTCCTTTCGGGAAGGAAACGGAATCTTGCGACCCCATAAAGAAAGGCTTACAAACGCTCTGGAAAGGAGATAGGATCAAATGAAATCCAATTGAAAAAAAGCCAAAAAAATGCAGAAAATTGGGAGTTTTAGTGTCTTCAAGAAATGGTCTGTGAGGAAATGAGCTGCATTGCAAAGGACCAAAACATGCCAAAACTAAGCTCCCAGACGTTGCCAAAGCAGGGGAAAATGGCAAGGAGGAAGACACAACGTGGAGGAGAGGATATGAGGAACATGTATGGACACTTAAAAATCTAAAATTAAAAAAGAAAAAATTTTCCCATATTCTATGAAATGGAGGCACATGCAGCAAAGCTTGCCAAAAGTGATCCCCGCTGAAGGCCAAAAGAGAAAAGAAGGACTTTCAAACAGGCTGGAATGGAGATACCAGCTAAGGAATTGCAATTGGAGGAGAAAAAAAAAATTTGGGAAATTTGGGCAATTTAGTGACTCTAAGAAAATGGACCGGGATTATAGCAGAGCAGTGCAAAATACCAAAACATGCCAAAACTAAGCTTCCAGACATTGCCAAAGCAGTGGAAAATTGCAAGGAGCAAGACACAACGTGGAGGGGAAGGTATGAGGAACATAATATGGACACTTAAAAAACCTAAAATTAAAAAAGAAAAAATTTTCCCATATGCTATGAAGTGCAGGCACATGCAGCAAAGCTTGCCAGAATTGATCCCCGCTGAAGGCCAAAAGAGAAAAGAAGGACTTTCAAACAGGCTGGAATGGAGATACCAGCTACGGAATTGCAATTGGAGGAGAAAAAAAAAAATTTGGAAATTTGGGCAATTTAGTGACTCTAAGAAAATGGACCGGGATTATAGCAGAGCAGTGCAAAATACCAAAACATGCCAAAACTAAGCTTCCAGACATTGCCAAAGCAGTGGAAAATTGCAAGGAGCAAGACACAACGTGGAGGGGAAGATATAAAAGACATGGCATGGATGCTTAAAAAAAATGGAAAAAAAAAGAAAAAATCTTTCCCAAAGTCAAAGCATCAAAAGTCATGGCATGTCATCTAGGGCAGGGACATGCACCAAAGATTCCTCTCTTGGTCCCCATTGAAATCGCAAGATTCCGTTTCCCTTCCCGAAAGGAAATTTCATTTCCTTTCGGGAAGGAAACGGAATCTTGCGACCCCATAAAGAAAGGCTTACAAACGCTCTGGAAAGGAGATAGGATCAAATGAAATCCAATTGAAAAAAAGCCAAAAAAATGCAGAAAATTGGGAGTTTTAGTGTCTTCAAGAAATGGTCTGTGAGGAAATGAGCTGCATTGCAAAGGACCAAAACATGCCAAAACTAAGCTCCCAGACGTTGCCAAAGCAGGGGAAAATGGCAAGGAGCAAGACACAACGTGGAGGAGAGGATAGGAGGAACATGGTATGGACACTTAAAAATCTAAAATTAAAAAAGAAAAAATTTTCCCATATTCTATGAAATGGAGGCACATGCAGCAAAGCTTGCCAAAAGTGATCCCCGCTGAAGGCCAAAAGAGAAAAGAAGGACTTTCAAACAGGCTGGAATGGAGATACCAGCTAAGGAATTGCAATTGGAGGAGAAAAAAAAAAAATTTGGGAAATTTGGGCAATTTAGTGACTCTAAGAAAATGGACCGGGATTATAGCAGAGCAGTGCAAAATACCAAAACATGCCAAAACTAAGCTTCCAGACATTGCCAAAGCAGTGGAAAATTGCAAGGAGCAAGACACAACGTGGAGGGGAAGGTATGAGGAACATAATATGGACACTTAAAAAAACCTAAAATTAAAAAAGAAAAAATTTTCCCATATGCTATGAAGTGCAGGCACATGCAGCAAAGCTTGCCAGAATTGATCCCCGCTGAAGGCCAAAAGAGAAAAGAAGGACTTTCAAACAGGCTGGAATGGAGATACCAGCTACGGAATTGCAATTGGAGGAGAAAAAAAAAAATTTGGGAAATTTGGGCAATTTAGTGACTCTAAGAAAATGGACCGGGATTATAGCAGAGCAGTGCAAAATACCAAAACATGCCAAAACTAAGCTTCCAGACATTGCCAAAGCAGTGGAAAATTGCAAGGAGCAAGACACAACGTGGAGGGGAAGGTATGAGGAACATAATATGGACACTTAAAAAAACCTAAAATTAAAAAAGAAAAAATTTTCCCATATGCTATGAAGTGCAGGCACATGCAGCAAAGCTTGCCAGAATTGATCCCCGCTGAAGGCCAAAAGAGAAAAGAAGGACTTTCAAACAGGCTGGAATGGAGATACCAGCTAAGGAATTGCAATTGGAGGAGAAAAAAAAAATTTGGGAAATTTGGGCAATTTAGTGACTCTAAGAAAATGGACCGGGATTATAGCAGAGCAGTGCAAAATACCAAAACATGCCAAAACTAAGCTTCCAGACATTGCCAAAGCAGTGGAAAATTGCAAGGAGCAAGACACAACGTGGAGGGGAAGATATAAAAGACATGGCATGGATGCTTAAAAAAAAAAAAAAAAAAAAAAAAATCTTTCCCAAAGTCAAAGGCATCAAAAGTCATGGCATGTCATCTAGGGCAGGGACATGCACCAAAGATTCCTCTCTTGGTCCCCATTGAAATCGCAAGATTCCGTTTCCCTTCCCGAAAGGAAATTTCATTTCCTTTCGGGAAGGAAACGGAATCTTGCGACCCCATAAAGAAAGGCTTACAAACGCTCTGGAAAGGAGATAGGATCAAATGAAATCCAATTGAAAAAAAGCCAAAAAAATGCAGAAAATTGGGAGTTTTAGTGTCTTCAAGAAATGGTCTGTGAGGAAATGAGCTGCATTGCAAAGGACCAAAACATGCCAAAACTAAGCTCCCAGACGTTGCCAAAGCAGGGAAAATGGCAAGGAGGAAGACACAACGTGGAGGAGAGGATAGGAGGAACATGGTATGGACACTTAAAAAATCTAAAATTAAAAAAGAAAAAATTTTCCCATATTCTATGAAATGGAGGCACATGCAGCAAAGCTTGCCAAAATGATCCCCGCTGAAGGCCAAAAGAGAAAAGAAGGACTTTCAAACAGGCTGGAATGGAGATACCAGCTAAGGAATTGCAATTGGAGGAGAAAAAAAAAAAATTTGGGAAATTTGGGCAATTTAGTGACTCTAAGAAAATGGACCGGGATTATAGCAGAGCAGTGCAAAATACCAAAACATGCCAAAACTAAGCTTCCAGACATTGCCAAAGCAGTGGAAAATTGCAAGGAGCAAGACACAACGTGGAGGGGAAGATATAAAAGACATGGCATGGATGCTTAAAAAATGGAAAAAAAAAAGAAAAAAATCTTTCCCAAAGTCAAAGGCATCAAAAGTCATGGCATGTCATCTAGGGCAGGGACATGCACCAAAGATTCCTCTCTTGGTCCCCATTGAAATCGCAAGATTCCGTTTCCCTTCCCGAAAGGAAATTTCATTTCCTTTCGGGAAGGAAACGGAATCTTGCGACCCCATAAAGAAAGGCTTACAAACGCTCTGGAAAGGAGATAGGATCAAATGAAATCCAATTGAAAAAAAGCCAAAAAAATGCAGAAAATTGGGAGTTTTAGTGTCTTCAAGAAATGGTCTGTGAGGAAATGAGCTGCATTGCAAAGGACCAAAACATGCCAAAACTAAGCTCCCAGACGTTGCCAAAGCAGGGGAAAATGGCAAGGAGAAGACACAACGTGGAGGAGAGGATAGGGAGAACATGGTATGGACACTTAAAAATCTAAAATTAAAAAAGAAAAAATTTTCCCATATTCTATGAAATGGAGGCACATGCAGCAAAGCTTGCCAAAAGTGATCCCCGCTGAAGGCCAAAAGAGAAAAGAAGGACTTTCAAACAGGCTGGAATGGAGATACCAGCTAAGGAATTGCAATTGGAGGAGAAAAAAAAAAATTTGGGAAATTTGGGCAATTTAGTGACTCTAAGAAAATGGACCGGGATTATAGCAGAGCAGTGCAAAATACCAAAACATGCCAAAACTAAGCTTCCAGACATTGCCAAAGCAGTGGAAAATTGCAAGGAGGAAGACACAACGTGGAGGGGAAGGTATGAGGAACATAATATGGACACTTAAAAAAACCTAAAATTAAAAAAGAAAAAATTTTCCCATATGCTATGAAGTGCAGGCACATGCAGCAAAGCTTGCCAAAAGTGATCCCCGCTGAAGGCCAAAAGAGAAAAGAAGGACTTTCAAACAGGCTGGAATGGAGATACCAGCTAAGGAATTGCAATTGGAGGAGAAAAAAAAAAAATTTGGGAAATTTGGGCAATTTAGTGACTCTAAGAAAATGGACCGGGATTATAGCAGAGCAGTGCAAAATACCAAAACATGCCAAAACTAAGCTTCCAGACATTGCCAAAGCAGTGGAAAATTGCAAGGAGCAAGACACAACGTGGAGGGGAAGATATAAAAGACATGGCATGGATGCTTAAAAAAAATGGAAAAAAAAAAGAAAAAAATCTTTCCCAAAGTCAAAGGCATCAAAAGTCATGGCATGTCATCTAGGGCAGGGACATGCACCAAAGATTCCTCTCTTGGTCCCCATTGAAATCGCAAGATTCCGTTTCCTTCCCGAAAGGAAATTTCATTTCCTTTCGGGAAGGAAACGGAATCTTGCGACCCCATAAAGAAAGGCTTACAAACGCTCTGGAAAGGAGATAGGATCAAATGAAATCCAATTGAAAAAAAGCCAAAAAAATGCAGAAAATTGGGAGTTTTAGTGTCTTCAAGAAATGGTCTGTGAGGAAATGAGCTGCATTGCAAAGGACCAAAACATGCCAAAACTAAGCTCCCAGACGTTGCCAAAGCAGGGGAAAATGGCAAGGAGAAGACACAACGTGGAGGAGAGGATATGAGGAACATGGTATGGACACTTAAAAATCTAAAATTAAAAAAGAAAAAATTTTCCCATATTCTATGAAATGGAGGCACATGCAGCAAAGCTTGCCAAAAGTGATCCCCGCTGAAGGCCAAAAGAGAAAAGAAGGACTTTCAAACAGGCTGGAATGGAGATACCAGCTAAGGAATTGCAATTGGAGGAGAAAAAAAAAAATTTGGGAAATTTGGGCAATTTAGTGACTCTAAGAAATGGACCGGGATTATAGCAGAGCAGTGCAAAATACCAAAACATGCCAAAACTAAGCTTCCAGACATTGCCAAAGCAGTGGAAAATTGCAAGGAGCAAGACACAACGTGGAGGGGAAGGTATGAGGAACATAATATGGACACTTAAAAAAATCTAAAATTAAAAAAGAAAAAATTTTCCCATATGCTATGAATTGCAGGCACATGCAGCAAAGCTTGCCAAAATTGATCCCCGCTGAAGGCCAAAAAGAAAAGAAGGACTTTCAAACAGGCTGGAATGGAGATACCAGCTAAGGAATTGCAATTGGAGGAGAAAAAAAAAAATTTGGGAAATTTGGGCAATTTAGTGACTCTAAGAAATGGACCGGGATTATAGCAGAGCAGTGCAAAATACCAAAACATGCCAAAACTAAGCTTCCAGACATTGCCAAAGCAGTGGAAAATTGCAAGGAGGAAGACACAACGTGGAGGGGAAGGTATGAGGAACATAATATGGACACTTAAAAAAACCTAAAATTAAAAGAAAAAATTTTCCCATATGCTATGAAGTGCAGGCACATGCAGCAAAGCTTGCCAGAATTGATCCCCGCTGAAGGCCAAAACAGAAAAGAAGGACTTTCAAACAGGCTGGAATGGAGATACCAGCTACGGAATTGCAATTGGAGGAGAAAAAAAAAAAATTTGGGAAATTTGGGCAATTTAGTGACTCTAAGAAAATGGACCGGGATTATAGCAGAGCAGTGCAAAATACCAAAACATGCCAAAACTAAGCTTCCAGACATTGCCAAAGCAGTGGAAAATTGCAAGGAGCAAGACACAACGTGGAGGGGAAGATATAAAAGACATGGCATGGATGCTTAAAAAAAATGGAAAAAAAAAGAAAAAAATCTTTCCCAAAGTCAAAGGCATCAAAAGTCATGGCATGTCATCTAGGGCAGGGACATGCACCAAAGATTCCTCTCTTGGTCCCCATTGAAATCGCAAGATTCCGTTTCCCTTCCCGAAAGGAAATTTCATTTCCTTTCGGGAAGGAAACGGAATCTTGCGACCCCATAAAGAAAGGCTTACAAACGCTCTGGAAAGGAGATAGGATCAAATGAAATCCAATTGAAAAAAAGCCAAAAAAATGCAGAAAATTGGGAGTTTTAGTGTCTTCAAGAAATGGTCTGTGAGGAAATGAGCTGCATTGCAAAGGACCAAAACATGCCAAAACTAAGCTCCCAGACGTTGCCAAAGCAGGGGAAAATGGCAAGGAGGAAGACACAACGTGGAGGAGAGGATATGAGGAACATGGTATGGACACTTAAAAATCTAAAATTAAAAAAGAAAAATTTTCCCATATTCTATGAAATGGAGGCACATGCAGCAAAGCTTGCCAAAAGTGATCCCCGCTGAAGGCCAAAAGAGAAAAGAAGGACTTTCAAACAGGCTGGAATGGAGATACCAGCTAAGGAATTGCAATTGGAGGAGAAAAAAAAAAATTTGGGAAATTTGGGCAATTTAGTGACTCTAAGAAAATGGACCGGGATTATAGCAGAGCAGTGCAAAATACCAAAACATGCCAAAACTAAGCTTCCAGACATTGCCAAAGCAGTGGAAAATTGCAAGGAGCAAGACACAACGTGGAGGGGAAGGTATGAGGAACATAATATGGACACTTAAAAAAACCTAAAATTAAAAAAGAAAAAATTTTCCCATATGCTATGAAGTGCAGGCACATGCAGCAAAGCTTGCCAGAATTGATCCCCGCTGAAGGCCAAAACAGAAAAGAAGGACTTTCAAACAGGCTGGAATGGAGATACCAGCTAAGGAATTGCAATTGGAGGAGAAAAAAAAAATTTGGGAAATTTGGGCAATTTAGTGACTCTAAGAAAATGGACCGGGATTATAGCAGAGCAGTGCAAAATACCAAAACATGCCAAAACTAAGCTTCCAGACATTGCCAAAGCAGTGGAAAATTGCAAGGAGCAAGACACAACGTGGAGGGGAAGATATAAAAGACATGGCATGGATGCTTAAAAAAAATGGAAAAAAAAAAAAAAAATCTTTCCCAAAGTCAAAGGCATCAAAAGTCATGGCATGTCATCTAGGGCAGGGACATGCACCAAAGATCCTCTCTTGGTCCCATTGAAATCGCAAGATTCCGTTTCCCTTCCGAAAGGAAATTTCATTTCCTTTCGGGAAGGAACGGAATCTTGCGACCCCATAAAGAAAGGCTTACAAACGCTCTGGAAAGGAGATAGGATCAAATGAAATCCAATTGAAAAAAAGCCAAAAAAAATGCAGAAAATTGGGAGTTTTAGTGTCTTCAAGAAATGGTCTGTGAGGAAATGAGCTGCATTGCAAAGGACCAAAACATGCCAAAACTAAGCTCCCAGACGTTGCCAAAGCAGGGGAAAATGGCAAGGAGCAAGACACAACGTGGAGGGAGAGGATATGAGGAACATGGTATGGACACTTAAAAATCTAAAATTAAAAAGAAAAAAATTTTCCCATATGCTATGAAGTGCAGGCACATGCAGCAAAGCTTGCCAAAATTGATCCCCGCTGAAGGCCAAAAGAGAAAAGAAGGACTTTCAAACAGGCTGGAATGGAGATACCAGCTAAGGAATTGCAATGGAGGAGAAAAAAAAAAAATTTGGGAAATTTGGGCAATTTAGTGACTCTAAGAAAATGGACCGGGATTATAGCAGAGCAGTGCAAAATACCAAAACATGCCAAAACTAAGCTTCCAGACATTGCCAAAGCAGTGGAAAATTGCAAGGAGCAAGACACAACGTGGAGGGGAAGATATAAAAGACATGGCATGGATGCTTAAAAAAATGGAAAAAAAAAAAAAAAGAAAAAAATCTTTCCAAAGTCAAAGGCATCAAAAGTCATGGCATGTCATCTAGGGCAGGGACATGCACCAAAGATTCCTCTCTTGGTCCCCATTGAAATCGCAAGATTCCGTTTCCCTTCCCGAAAGGAAATTTCATTTCCTTTCGGGAAGGAAACGGAATCTTGCGACCCATAAAGAAAGGCTTACAAACGCT
This sequence comes from Molothrus ater, assembly GCF_012460135.2. Lineage (NCBI taxonomy): Eukaryota > Metazoa > Chordata > Aves > Passeriformes > Icteridae > Molothrus > Molothrus ater. The sequence continues at coordinate 20,958 of NW_023416759.1, read as the reverse complement.
CTGGAAAGGAGATAGGATCAAATGAAATCCAATTGAAAAAAAGCCAAAAAAATGCAGAAAATTGGGAGTTTTAGTGTCTTCAAGAAATGGTCTGTGAGGAAATGAGCTGCATTGCAAAGGACCAAAACATGCCAAAACTAAGCTCCAGACGTTGCCAAAGCAGGGGAAAATGGCAAGGAGCAAGACACAACGTGGAGGAGAGGATAGGAGGAACATGTATGGACACTTAAAAATCTAAAATTAAAAAAGAAAAAATTTTCCCATATGCTATGAAATGCAGAGGCACATGCAGCAAAGCTTGCCAAAAGTGATCCCCGCTGAAGGCCAAAAGAGAAAAGAAGGACTTTCAAACAGGCTGGAATGGAGATACCAGCTACGGAATTGCAATTGGAGGAGAGAAAAAAAAAAATTTGGGAAATTTGGGCAATTTAGTGACTCTAAGTAAATGGACCGGGATTATAGCAGAGCAGTGCAAAATACCAAAACATGCCAAAACTAAGCTTCCAGACATTGCCAAAGCAGTGGAAAATTGCAAGGAGCAAGACACAACGTGGAGGGGAAGGTATGAGGACATAATATGGACACTTAAAAAAACCTAAAATTAAAAAGAAAAAATTTTCCATATGCTATGAAGTGCAGGCACATGCAGCAAAGCTTGCCAGAATTGATCCCCGCTGAAGGCCAAAAGAGAAAAGAAGGACTTTCAAACAGGCTGGAATGGAGATACCAGCTAAGGAATTGCAATTGGAGGAGAAAAAAAAAAAATTTGGGAAATTTGGGCAATTTAGTGACTCTAAGAAAATGGACCGGGATTATAGCAGAGCAGTGCAAAATACCAAAACATGCCAAAACTAAGCTTCCAGACATTGCCAAAGCAGTGGAAAATTGCAAGGAGCAAGACACAACGTGGAGGGGAAGATATAAAAGACATGGCATGGATGCTTAAAAAAAATGGAAAAAAAAAGAAAAAAATCTTTCCCAAAGTCAAAGGCATCAAAAGTCATGGCATGTCATCTAGGGCAGGGACATGCACCAAAGATTCCTCTCTTGGTCCCCATTGAAATCGCAAGATTCCGTTTCCCTTCCCGAAAGGAAATTTCATTTCCTTTCGGAAGGAAACGGAATCTTGCGACCCCATAAAGAAAGGCTTACAAACGCTCTGGAAAGGAGATAGGATCAAATGAAATCCAATTGAAAAAAAGCCAAAAAAATGCAGAAAATTGGGAGTTTTAGTGTCTTCAAGAAATGGTCTGTGAGGAAATGAGCTGCATTGCAAAGGACCAAAACATGCCAAAACTAAGCTCCCAGACGTTGCCAAAGCAGGGGAAAATGGCAAGGAGGAAGACACAACGTGGAGGAAGGATAGGGGAACATGGTATGGACACTTAAAAAATCTAAAATTAAAAAAGAAAAAAATTTTCCCATATGCTATGAAATGCAGGCACATGCAGCAAAGCTTGCCAAAAGTGATCCCGCTGAAGGCCAAAAGAGAAAAGAAGGACTTTCAAACAGGCTGGAATGGAGATACCAGCTAAGGAATTGCAATTGGAGGAGAAAAAAAAAAAAATTTGGGAAATTTGGGCAATTTAGTGACTCTAAGAAAATGGACCGGGATTATAGCAGAGCAGTGCAAAATACCAAAACATGCCAAAACTAAGCTTCCAGACATTGCCAAAGCAGTGGAAAATTGCAAGGAGCAAGACACAACGTGGAGGGGAAGATATAAAGACATGGCATGGATGCTTAAAAAAAATGGAAAAAAAAAGAAAAAAATCTTTCCAAAGTCAAAGGCATCAAAAGTCATGGCATGTCATCTAGGGCAGGGACATGCACCAAGATTCCTCTCTTGTCCCCATTGAAATCGCAAGATTCCGTTTCCCTTCCGAAAGGAAATTTCATTTCCTTTCGGGAAGGAAACGGAATCTTGCGACCCCATAAAGAAAGGCTTACAAACGCTCTGGAAAGGAGATAGGATCAAATGAAATCCAATTGAAAAAAAGCAAAAAAAAATGCAGAAAATTGGGAGTTTTAGTGTCTTCAAGAAATGGTCTGTGAGGAAATGAGCTGCATTGCAAAGGACCAAAACATGCCAAAACTAAGCTCCCAGACGTTGCCAAAGCAGGGAAAATGGCAAGGAGGAAGACACAACGTGGAGGGGAGGATATGAGGAACATGGTATGGACACTTAAAAATCTAAAATTAAAAAAGAAAAAATTTCCCATATTCTATGAAATGGAGGCACATGCAGCAAAGCTTGCCAAATGTGATCCCCGCTGAAGGCCAAAAGAGAAAAGAAGGACTTTCAAACAGGCTGGAATGGAGATACCAGCTACGGAATTGCAATTGGAGGAGAAAAAAAAAAAATTTGGGAAATTTGGGCAATTTAGTGACTCTAAGAAAATGGACCGGGATTATAGCAGAGCAGTGCAAAATACCAAAACATGCCAAAACTAAGCTTCCAGACATTGCCAAAGCAGTGGAAAATTGCAAGGAGCAAGACACAACGTGGAGGGGAAGATATAAAAGACATGGCATGGATGCTTTAAAAAAATGGAAAAAAAAGAAAAAAACTTTCCCAAAGTCAAAGCATCAAAAGTCATGGCATGTCATCTAGGGCAGGGACATGCACCAAAGATTCCTCTCTGGTCCCCATTGAAATCGCAAGATTCCGTTTCCCTTCCCAAAGGAAATCAAATTGAAAAACGGAATCTTGCGACCCCAAAAGAAAGGCTTACAAACGCTCTGGAAAGGAGATAGGATCAAATGAAATCCAATTGAAAAAAAGCCAAAAAAATGCAGAAAATTTGGGAGTTTTAGTGTCTTCAAGAAATGGTCTGTGAGGAAATGAGCTGCATTGCAAAGGACCAAAACATGCCAAAACTAAGCTCCCAGACGTTGCCAAAGCAGGGGAAAATGGCAAGGAGGAAGACACAACGTGGAGGAGAGGATATGAGGAACATGGTATGGACACTTAAAAATCTAAAATTAAAAAAGAAAAAATTTTCCCATATTCTATGAAATGGAGGCACATGCAGCAAAGCTTGCCAAAAGTTGATCCCCGCTGAAGGCCAAAAGAGAAAAGAAGGACTTTCAAACAGGCTGGAATGGAGATACCAGCTACGGAATTGCAATTGGAGGAGGAAAAAAAAAAATTTGGGAAATTTGGGCAATTTAGTGACTCTAAGAAAATGGACCGGGATTATAGCAGAGCAGTGCAAAATACCAAAACATGCCAAAACTAAGCTTCCAGACATTGCCAAAGCAGTGGAAAATTGCAAGGAGCAAGACACAACGTGGAGGGGAAGATATAAAGACATGCATGGATGCTTTAAAAAAATGGAAAAAAAAGAAAAAAATCTTTCCCAAAGTCAAAGGCATCAAAAGTCATGGCATGTCATCTAGGGCAGGGACATGCACCAAAGATTCCTCTCTTGGTCCCCATTGAAATCGCAAGATTCCGTTTCCCTTCCAAAAGGAAATTCATTTCCTTTCGGGAAGGAAACGGAATCTTGCGACCCCATAAAGAAAGGCTTACAAACGCTCTGGAAAGGAGATAGGATCAAATGAAATCCAATTGAAAAAAGCAAAAAATGCAGAAAATTGGGAGTTTTAGTGTCTTCAAGAAATGGTCTGTGAGGAAATGAGCTGCATTGCAAAGGACCAAAACATGCCAAAACTAAGCTCCCAGACGTTGCCAAAGCAGGGGAAAATGGCAAGGAGCAAGACACAACGTGGAGGAGAGGATAGGAGGAACATGGTATGGACACTTAAAAATCTAAAATTAAAAAAGAAAAAATTTTCCCATATTCTATGAAATGGAGGCACATGCAGCAAAGCTTGCCAAAAGTGATCCCCGCTGAAGGCCAAAAGAGAAAAGAAGGACTTTCAAACAGGCTGGAATGGAGATACCAGCTAAGGAATTGCAATTGGAGGAGAAAAAAAAAAAAATTTGGGAAATTTGGGCAATTTAGTGACTCTAAGAAAATGGACCGGGATTATAGCAGAGCAGTGCAAAATACCAAAACATGCCAAAACTAAGCTTCCAGACATTGCCAAAGCAGTGGAAAATTGCAAGGAGCAAGACACAACGTGGAGGGGAAGATATAAAAGACATGGCATGGATGCTTAAAAAAAATGGAAAAAAAAAGAAAAAAATCTTTCCCAAAGTCAAAGGCATCAAAAGTCATGGCATGTCATCTAGGGCAGGGACATGCACCAAAGATTCCTCTCTTGGTCCCATTGAAATCGCAAGATTCCGTTTCCCTTCCCGAAAGGAAATTTCATTTCCTTTCGGGAAGGAAACGGAATCTTGCGACCCATAAAGAAAGGCTTACAAACGCTCTGGAAAGGAGATAGGATCAAATGAAATCCAATTGAAAAAAAGCCAAAAAAATGCAGAAAATTGGGAGTTTTAGTGTCTTCAAGAAATGGTCTGTGAGGAATGAGCTGCATTGCAAAGGACCAAAACATGCCAAAACTAAGCTCCCAGACGTTGCCAAAGCAGGGGAAAATGGCAAGGAGGAAGACACAACGTGGAGGAGAGGATATGAGGAACATGGTATGGACACTTAAAAATCTAAAATTAAAAAAGAAAAAATTTTCCATATTCTATGAAATGGAGGCACATGCAGCAAAGCTTGCCAAAAGTGATCCCCGCTGAAGGCCAAAAGAGAAAAGAAGGACTTTCAAACAGGCTGGAATGGAGATACCAGCTACGGAATTGCAATTGGAGGAGAAAAAAAAAAAATTTGGGAAATTTGGGCAATTTAGTGACTCTAAGAAAATGGACCGGGATTATAGCAGAGCAGTGCAAAATACCAAAACATGCCAAAACTAAGCTTCCAGACATTGCCAAAGCAGTGGAAAATTGCAAGGAGCAAGACACAACGTGGAGGGGAAGGTATGAGGAACATAATATGGACACTTAAAAAAACTAAAATTAAAAAAGAAAAAATTTTCCCATATGCTATGAAATGCAGGCACATGCAGCAAAGCTTGCCAAAAGTGATCCCCGCTGAAGGCCAAAAGAGAAAAGAAGGACTTTCAAACAGGCTGGAATGGAGATACCAGCTAGGAATTGCAATTGGAGGAGAAAAAAAAAAAATTTGGGAAATTTGGGCAATTTAGTGACTCTAAGAAAATGGACCGGGATTATAGCAGAGCAGTGCAAAATACCAAAACATGCCAAAACTAAGCTTCCAGACATTGCCAAAGCAGTGGAAAATTGCAAGGAGCAAGACACAACGTGGAGGGGAAGATATAAAAGACATGGCATGGATGCTTAAAAAAAATGGAAAAAAAAAGAAAAAAATCTTTCCCAAAGTCAAAGGCATCAAAAGTCATGGCATGTCATCTAGGGCAGGGACATGCACCAAAGATTCCTCTCTTGGTCCCCATTGAAATCGCAAGATTCCGTTTCCCTTCCCGAAAGGAAATTTCATTTCCTTTCGGGAAGGAAACGGAATCTTGCGACCCCATAAAGAAAGGCTTACAAACGCTCTGGAAAGGAGATAGGATCAAATGAAATCCAATTGAAAAAAAGCCAAAAAAATGCAGAAAATTGGGAGTTTTAGTGTCTTCAAGAAATGGTCTGTGAGGAAATGAGCTGCATTGCAAAGGACCAAAACATGCCAAAACTAAGCTCCCAGACGTTGCCAAAGCAGGGGAAAATGGCAAGGAGCAAGACACAACGTGGAGGAGAGGATAGGAGGAACATGGTATGGACACTTAAAAAATCTAAAATTAAAAAAGAAAAAATTTTCCCATATTCTATGAAATGGAGGCACATGCAGCAAAGCTTGCCAAAAGTGATCCCCGCTGAAGGCCAAAAGAGAAAAGAAGGACTTTCAAACAGGCTGGAATGGAGATACCAGCTAAGGAATTGCAATTGGAGGAGAAAAAAAAAAAAATTTGGGAAATTTGGGCAATTTAGTGACTCTAAGAAAATGGACCGGGATTATAGCAGAGCAGTGCAAAATACCAAAACATGCCAAAACTAAGCTTCCAGACATTGCCAAAGCAGTGGAAAATTGCAAGGAGCAAGACACAACGTGGAGGGGAAGGTATGAGGAACATAATATGGACACTTTAAAAAACCTAAAATTAAAAAAGAAAAAATTTTCCCATATGTATGAAGTGCAGGCACATGCAGCAAAGCTTGCCGAATTGATCCCCGCTGAAGGCCAAAAGAGAAAAGAAGGACTTTCAAACAGGCTGGAATGGAGATACCAGCTAAGGAATTGCAATTGGAGGAGAAAAAAAAAAATGGGAAATTGGGCAATTTAGTGACTCTAAGAAAATGGACCGGGATTATAGCAGAGCAGTGCAAAATACCAAAACATGCCAAAACTAAGCTTCCAGACATTGCCAAAGCAGTGGAAAATTGCAAGGAGCAAGACACAACGTGGAGGGGAGGTATGAGGAAATGGCATGGATGCTTAAAAAAATGGAAAAAAAAAAAAAAAAATTTTCCCATATGCTATGAAGTGGCAGGCACATGCAGCAAAGCTGGCAAGAATTGATCCCGCTGAAGGCCAAAAAGGAAAAGAAGGACTTTCAAACAGGCTTGGAATGGAGGATACAAAGCTAAGGAATTGCAATTGGAGGAGAAAAAAAAAAAAATTTGGGAAATTGGGCAATTTAGTGACTCTAAGAAATGGACCGGAGATTATAGCAGAGCAGTGCAAAATACCAAAACATGCCAAAACTAAGCTTCCAGACATTGCCAAAGCAGGGGAAAATTGCAAGGAGCAAGACACAACGTGGAGGGGAAGGATATGAGGAACATGGTATGGACACTTAAAAAACTAAAATTAAAAAAGAAAAAATTTTCCATATTCTATGAAGTGCAGGCACATGCAGCAAAGCTTGCCAGAATTGATCCCGCTGAAGGCCAAAAGAGAAAAGAAGGACTTTCAAACAGGCTGGAATGGAGATACAGCTAAGGAATTGCAATTGGAGGAGAAAAAAAAAAATTTGGGAAATTTGGGCAATTTAGTGACTCTAAGAAATGGACCGGGATTATAGCAGAGCAGTGCAAAATACCAAAACATGCCAAAACTAAGCTTCCAGACATTGCCAAAGCAGTGGAAAATTGCAAGGAGCAAGACACAACGTGGAGGGGAAGGTATGAGGAACATGGTATGGACACTTAAAAATCTAAAATTAAAAAAGAAAAAATTTCCCCATATGCTATGAAATGGAGGCACATGCAGCAAAGCTTGCCAGAATTGATCCCCGCTGAAGGCCAAAAAGAGAAAAGAAGGACTTTCAAACAGGCTGGAATGGAGATACCAGCTAAGGAATTGCAATTGGAGGAGAAAAAAAAAATTTGGGAAATTTGGGCAATTTAGTGACTCTAAGAAAATGGACCGGGATTATAGCAGAGCAGTGCAAAATACCAAAACATGCCAAAACTAAGCTTCCAGACATTGCCAAAGCAGTGGAAAATTGCAAGGAGCAAGACACAACGTGGAGGGGAAGGTATGAGGAACATAATATGGACACTTAAAAAACCTAAAATTAAAAAAGAAAAAATTTTCCCATATGCTATGAAGTGCAGGCACATGCAGCAAAGCTTGCCAGAATTGATCCCCGCTGAAGGCCAAAAAGAGAAAAGAAGGACTTTCAAACAGGCTGGAATGGAGATACCAGCTAAGGAATTGCAATTGGAGGAGAAAAAAAAAAATTTGGGAAATTTGGGCAATTTAGTGACTCTAAGAAAATGGACCGGGATTATAGCAGAGCAGTGCAAAATACCAAAACATGCCAAAACTAAGCTTCCAGACATTGCCAAAGCAGTGGAAAATTGCAAGGAGCAAGACACAACGTGGAGGGGAAGATATAAAAGACATGGCATGGATGCTTAAAAAAAAAAAAAAAAAAAAAGAAAAAAATCTTTCCCAAAGTCAAAGGCATCAAAAGTCATGGCATGTCATCTAGGGCAGGGACATGCACCAAAGATTCCTCTCTTGGTCCCCATTGAAATCGCAAGATTCCGTTTCCCTTCCCGAAAGGAAATTTCATTTCCTTTCGGGAAGGAAACGGAATCTTGCGACCCCATAAAGAAAGGCTTACAAACGCTCTGGAAAGGAGATAGGATCAAATGAAATCCAATTGAAAAAAAGCCAAAAAAATGCAGAAAATTGGGAGTTTTAGTGTCTTCAAGAAATGGTCTGTGAGGAAATGAGCTGCATTGCAAAGGACCAAAACATGCCAAAACTAAGCTCCCAGACGTTGCCAAAGCAGGGGAAAATGGCAAGGAGGAAGACACAACGTGGAGGAGAGGATATGAGGAACATGGTATGGACACTTAAAAATCTAAAATTAAAAAGAAAAAATTTTCCCATATTCTATGAAATGGAGGCACATGCAGCAAAGCTTGCCAAAAGTGATCCCGCTGAAGGCCAAAAGAGAAAAGAAGGACTTTCAAACAGGCTGGAATGGAGATACCAGCTACGGAATTGCAATTGGAGGAGAAAAAAAAAAAAAATTTGGGAAATTTGGGCAATTTAGTGACTCTAAGAAAATGGACCGGGATTATAGCAGAGCAGTGCAAAATACCAAAACATGCCAAAACTAAGCTTCCAGACATTGCCAAAGCAGTGGAAAATTGCAAGGAGCAAGACACAACGTGGAGGGGAAGATATAAAAGACATGGCATGGATGCTTAAAAAAAATGGAAAAAAAAAAGAAAAAAAATCTTTCCAAAGTCAAAGGCATCAAAAGTCATGGCATGTCATCTAGGGCAGGGACATGCACCAAAGATTCCTCTCTTGGTCCCCATTGAAATCGCAAGATTCCGTTTCCCTTCCCGAAAGGAAATCATTTCGGGAAGGAAACGGAATCTTGCGACCCCATAAAGAAAGGCTTACAAACGCTCTGGAAAGGAGATAGGATCAAATGAAATCCAATTGAAAAAAAGCCAAAAAAATGCAGAAAATTGGGAGTTTTAGTGTCTTCAAGAAATGGTCTGTGAGGAAATGAGCTGCATTGCAAAGGACCAAAACATGCCAAAACTAAGCTCCCAGACGTTGCCAAAGCAGGGGAAAATGGCAAGGAGGAAGACACAACGTGGAGGAGAGGATATGAGGAACATGGTATGGACACTTAAAAATCTAAAATTAAAAAAGAAAAAATTTTCCCATATCTATGAAATGGAGGCACATGCAGCAAAGCTTGCCAAAAGTGATCCCCGCTGAAGGCCAAAAAGAAAAGAAGGACTTTCAAACAGGCTGGAATGGAGATACCAGCTAAGGAATTGCAATTGGAGGAGAAAAAAAAAAAAATTTGGGAAATTTGGGCAATTTAGTGACTCTAAGTAAATGGACCGGGATTATAGCAGAGCAGTGCAAAATACCAAAACATGCCAAAACTAAGCTTCCAGACATTGCCAAAGCAGTGGAAAATTGCAAGGAGCAAGACACAACGTGGAGGGGAAGATATAAAAGACATGGCATGGATGCTTAAAAAAAATGGAAAAAAAAAAAGAAAAAATCTTTCCAAAGTCAAAGGCATCAAAAGTCATGGCATGTCATCTAGGGCAGGGACATGCACAAAGATTCCTCTCTTGGTCCCCATTGAAATCGCAAGATTCCGTTTCCCTTCCGAAAGGAAATTTCATTTCCTTTCGGGAAGGAAACGGAATCTTGCGCCATACCATAAAGAGGCTTACAAACGCTCTGGAAAGGAGATAGGATCAAATGAAATCCAATTGAAAAAAAGCAAAAAAATGCAGAAAATTGGGAGTTTTAGTGTCTTCAAGAAATGGTCTGTGAGGAAATGAGCTGCATTGCAAAGGACCAAAACATGCCAAAACTAAGCTCCCAGACGTTGCCAAAGCAGGGGAAAATGGCAAGGAGGAAGACACAACGTGGAGGAGAGGATAGGAGGAACATGGTATGGACACTAAAAATCTAAAATTAAAAAGAAAAAATTTTCCATATCTATGAAATGGAGGCACATGCAGCAAAGCTTGCCAAAAGTGATCCCCGCTGAAGGCCAAAAGAGAAAAGAAGGACTTTCAAACAGGCTGGAATGGAGATACCAGCTAAGGAATTGCAATTGGAGGAGGAAAAAAAAAATTTGGGAAATTTGGGCAATTTAGTGACTCTAAGAAAATGGACCGGGATTATAGCAGAGCAGTGCAAAATACCAAAACATGCCAAAACTAAGCTTCCAGACATTGCCAAAGCAGTGGAAAATTGCAAGGAGCAAGACACAACGTGGAGGGGAAGATATAAAAGACATGGCATGGATGCTTAAAAAAAATGGAAAAAAAAAAGAAAAAAATCTTTCCCAAAGTCAAAGGCATCAAAAGTCATGGCATGTCATCTAGGGCAGGGACATGCACCAAAGATTCTCTCTTGGTCCCCATTGAAATCGCAAGATTCCGTTTCCCTTCCCGAAAGGAAATTTCATTTCCTTTCGGGAAGGAAACGGAATCTTGCGACCCCATAAAGAAAGGCTTACAACGCTCTGGAAAGGAGATAGGATCAAATGAAATCCAATTGAAAAAAAGCCAAAAAAAATGCAGAAAATTGGGAGTTTTAGTGTCTTCAAGAAATGGTCTGTGAGGAAATGAGCTGCATTGCAAAGGACCAAAACATGCCAAAACTAAGCTCCCAGACGTTGCCAAAGCAGGGGAAAATGGCAAGGAGCAAGACACAACGTGGAGGAGAGGATAGGAGGAACATGGTATGGACACTTAAAAATCTAAAATTAAAAAAGAAAAAATTTTCCCATATTCTATGAAATGGAGGCACATGCAGCAAAGCTTGCCAAAAGTGATCCCCGCTGAAGGCCAAAAGAGAAAAGAAGGACTTTCAAACAGGCTGGAATGGAGATACCAGCTAGGAATTGCAATTGGAGGAGAAAAAAAAAAATTTGGGAAATTTGGGCAATTTAGTGACTCTAAGAAAATGGACCGGGATTATAGCAGAGCAGTGCAAAATACCAAAACATGCCAAAACTAAGCTCCCAGACATTGCCAAAGCAGTGGAAAATTGCAAGGAGGAAGACACAACGTGGAGGGGAAGGTATGAGGGAACATAATATGGACATTTAAAAACCTAAAATTAAAAAGAAAAAATTTTCCCTATGCTATGAAATGGAGGCACATGCAGCAAAGCTTGCCAAAAAGTGATCCCCGCTGAAGGCCAAAAGAGAAAAGAAGGACTTTCAAACAGGCTGGAATGGAGATACCAGCTACGGAATTGCAATTGGAGGAGAAAAAAAAAAAATTTGGGAAATTTGGGCAATTTAGTGACTCTAAGAAAATGGACCGGGATTATAGCAGAGCAGTGCAAAATACCAAAACATGCCAAAACTAAGCTTCCAGACATTGCCAAAGCAGTGGAAAATTGCAAGGAGCAAGACACAACGTGGAGGGGAAGATATAAAAGACATGGCATGGATGCTTAAAAAAAATGAAAAAAAAAAAGAAAAAAATCTTTCCAAAGTCAAAGGCATCAAAAGTCATGGCATGTCATCTAGGGCAGGGACATGCACCAAAGATTCCTCTCTTGGTCCCATTGAAATCGCAAGATTCCGTTTCCCTTCGAAAGGAAATTTCATTTCCTTTCGGGAAGGAAACGGAATCTTGCGACCCCATAAAGAAAGGCTTACAAACGCTCTGGAAAGGAGATAGGATCAAATGAAATCCAATTGAAAAAAAGCCAAAAAAATGCAGAAAATTGGGAGTTTTAGTGTCTTCAAGAAATGGTCTGTGAGGAAATGAGCTGCATTGCAAAGGACCAAAACATGCCAAAACTAAGCTCCCAGACGTTGCCAAAGCAGGGGAAAATGGCAAGGAGAAGACACAACGTGGAGGAGAGGAGGAGGAACATGGTATGGACACTTAAAAATCTAAAATTAAAAAAGAAAAAATTTTCCCATATTCTATGAAATGGAGGCACATGCAGCAAAGCTTGCCAAAAGTGATCCCCGCTGAAGGCCAAAAGAGAAAAGAAGGACTTTCAAACAGGCTGGAATGGAGATACCAGCTACGGAATTGCAATTGGAGGAGAAAAAAAAAAAAATTTGGGAAATTTGGGCAATTTAGTGACTCTAAGAAAATGGACGGGATTATAGCAGAGCAGTGCAAAATACCAAAACATGCCAAAACTAAGCTTCCAGACATTGCCAAAGCAGTGGAAAATTGCAAGGAGCAAGACACAACGTGGAGGGGAAGGTATGAGGAACATAATATGGACACTTAAAAAACCTAAAATTAAAAAAGAAAAAAATTTTCCCATAGGCTATGAAGTGCAGGCACATGCAGCAAAGCTTGCCAGAATTGATCCCCGCTGAAGGCCAAAAAGAGAAAAGAAGGACTTTCAAACAGGCTGGAATGGAGATACCAGCTAGGAATTGCAATTGGAGGAGAAAAAAAAAATTTGGGAAATTTGGGCAATTTAGTGTCTCTAAGAAAATGGACCGGGATTATAGCAGAGCAGTGCAAAATACCAAAACATGCCAAAACTAAGCTCCCAGACTTGCCAAAGCAGGTGGAAAATGGCAAGGAGCAAGACACAACGTGGAGGGGAAGGTATGAGGAACATGGTATGGACATTAAAAAACCTAAAATTAAAAAAAGAAAAAATTTTCCCATATGCTATGAAGTGCAGGCACATGCAGCAAAGCTTGCCAAAGTGATCCCGCTGAAGGCCAAAAGAGAAAAGAAGGACTTTCAAACAGGCTGGAATGGAGATACAGCTAAGGAATTGCAATTGGAGGAGAAAAAAAAAAAATTTGGGAAATTTGGGCAATTTAGTGACTCTAAGAAAATGGACCGGGATTATAGCAGAGCAGTGCAAAATACCAAAACATGCCAAAACTAAGCTTCCAGACATTGCCAAAGCAGTGGAAAATTGCAAGGAGCAAGACACAACGTGGAGGGGAAGATATAAAAGACATGGCATGGATGCTTAAAAAAAATGGAAAAAAAAAGAAAAAAATCTTTCCCAAAGTCAAAGGCATCAAAAGTCATGGCATGTCATCTAGGGCAGGGACATGCACCAAAGATTCCTCTCTTGGTCCCATTGAAATCGCAAAAAGATTCATTTCCTTTCGGGAAGGAAACGGAATCTTGCGACCCCATAAAGAAAGGCTTACAAACGCTCGAAAGGAGATAGGATCAAATGAAATCCAATTGAAAAAAAGCCAAAAAAATGCAGAAAATTGGGAGTTTTAGTGTCTTCAAGAAATGGTCTGTGAGGAAATGAGCTGCATTGCAAAGGACCAAAACATGCCAAAACTAAGCTCCCAGACGTTGCCAAAGCAGGGGAAAATGGCAAGGAGCAAGACACAACGTGGAGGAGAGGATATGAGGAACATGGTATGGACACTTAAAAATCTAAAATTAAAAAAGAAAAAATTTTCCCATATTCTATGAAATGGAGGCACATGCAGCAAAGCTTGCCAAAATTGATCCCTGCTGAAGGCCAAAAGAGAAAAGAAGGACTTTCAAACAGGCTGGAATGGAGATACCAGCTAAGGAATTGCAATTGGAGGAGAAAAAAAAAAAATTTGGGAAATTTGGGCAATTTAGTGACTCTAAGAAAATGGACGGGATTATAGCAGAGCAGTGCAAAATACCAAAAACATGCCAAAACTAAGCTTCCAGACATTGCAAAGCAGTGGGAAAATTGCAAGGAGCAAGACACAAGTGGAGGGGAAGATATAAAAGACATGGCATGGATGCTTAAAAAAATGGAAAAAAAAAAAAGAAAAAAATCTTTCCCAAGTCAAAGGCATCAAAAGTCATGGCATGTCATCTAGGGCGGACATGCACCAAAGATTCCTCTCTTGGTCCCCATTGAAATCGCAAGATTCCGTTTCCCTTCCCGAAAGGAAATTTCATTTCCTTTCGGGAAGGGAAACGGAATCTTGCGACCCCATAAAGAAAGGCTTACAAACGCTCTGGAAAGGAGATAGGATCAAATGAAATCCATTGAAAAAAAGCCAAAAAAAATGCAGAAAATTGGGAGTTTTAGTGTCTTCAAGAAATGGTCTGTGAGGAAATGAGCTGCATTGCAAAGGACCAAAACATGCCAAAACTAAGCTCCAGACGTTGCCAAAGCAGGGGAAAATGGCAAGGAGCAAGACACAACGTGGAGGGGAAGGATATGAGGAACATGGTATGGACACTTAAAAATCTAAAATTAAAAAAGAAAAAAAATTTCCCATATGCTATGAAATGGAGGCACATGCAGCAAAGCTTGCCAAAAGTGATCCCGCTGAAGGCCAAAAGAGAAAAGAAGGACTTTCAAACAGGCTGGAATGGAGATACCAGCTAAGGAATTGCAATTGGAGGAGGAAAAAAAAAAATTTGGGAAATTTGGGCAATTTAGTGACTCTAAGAAAATGGACCGGGATTATAGCAGAGCAGTGCAAAATACCAAAACATGCCAAAACTAAGCTTCCAGACATTGCCAAAGCAGTGGAAAATTGCAAGGAGCAAGACACAACGTGGAGGGGAAGATATAAAAGACATGGCATGGATGCTTAAAAAAAATGGAAAAAAAAAAAAAGAAAAAAATCTTTCCCAAAGTCAAAGGCATCAAAAGTCATGGCATGTCATCTAGGGCAGGGACATGCACCAAAGATTCCTCTCTTGGTCCCCATTGAAATCGCAAGATTCCGTTTCCCTTCCCGAAAGGAAATTTCATTTCCTTTCGGGAAGGAAACGGAATCTTGCGACCCCATAAAGAAAGGCTTACAAACGCTCTGGAAAGGAGATAGGATCAAATGAAATCCAATTGAAAAAAAGCCAAAAAAAATGCAGAAAATTGGGGGAGTTTTAGTGTCTTCAAGAAATGGTCTGTGAGGAAATGAGCTGCATTGCAAAGGACCAAAACATGCCAAAACTAAGCTCCCAGACGTTGCCAAGCAGGGGAAAATGGCAAGGAGCAAGACACAACGTGGAGGAGAGGATAGGAGGAACATGGTATGGACACTTAAAAATCTAAAATTTAAAAAAGAAAAAATTTTCCCCATTCTATGAAATGGAGGCACATGCAGCAAAGCTTGCCAAAAGTGATCCCGCTGAAGGCCAAAAGAGAAAAGAAGGACTTTCAAACAGGCTGGAATGGAGATACCAGCTAAGGAATTGCAATTGGAGGAGAAAAAAAAAAAAATTTGGGAAATTTGGGCAATTTAGTGACTCTAAGAAAATGGACCGGGATTATAGCAGAGCAGTGCAAAATACCAAAACATGCCAAAACTAAGCTTCCAGACATTGCCAAAGCAGTGGAAAATTGCAAGGAGCAAGACACAACGTGGAGGGGAAGATATAAAAGACATGGCATGGATGCTTAAAAAAATGGAAAAAAAAAGAAAAAAAAATCTTTCCCAAAGTCAAAGGCATCAAAAGTCATGGCATGTCATCTAGGGCAGGGACATGCACCAAAGATTCCTCTCTTGGTCCCCATTGAAATCGCAAGATTCCGTTTCCCTTCCCGAAAGGAAATTTCATTTCCTTTCGGGAAGGAAACGGAATCTTGCGACCCATAAAGAAAGGCTTACAAACGCTCTGGAAAGGAGATAGGATCAAATGAAATCCAATTGAAAAAAAGCCAAAAAAATGCAGAAAATTGGGAGTTTTAGTGTCTTCAAGAAATGGTCTGTGAGGAAATGAGCTGCATTGCAAAGGACCAAAACATGCCAAAACTAAGCTCCCAGACGTTGCCAAAGCAGGGGAAAAATGGCAAGGAGCAAGACACAACGTGGAGGAGAGGATAGGAGGAACATGGTATGGACACTTAAAAATCTAAAATTAAAAAAGAAAAAAATTTCCCATATCTATGAAATGGAGGCACATGCAGCAAAGCTTGCCAAAAGTGATCCCCGCTGAAGGCCAAAAGAGAAAAGAAGGACTTTCAAACAGGCTGGAATGGAGATACCAGCTACGGAATTGCAATTGGAGGAGAAAAAAAAAAAAATTTGGGAAATTTGGGCAATTTAGTGACTCTAAGAAAATGGACCGGGATTATAGCAGAGCAGTGCAAAATACCAAAACATGCCAAAACTAAGCTTCCAGACATTGCCAAAGCAGTGGAAAATTGCAAGGAGCAAGACACAACGTGGAGGGGAAGATATAAAAGACATGGCATGGATGCTTAAAAAAATGGAAAAAAAAAAGAAAAAAATCTTTCCCAAAGTCAAAGGCATCAAAAGTCATGGCATGTCATCTAGGGCAGGGACATGCACCAAAGATTCCTCTCTTGGTCCCCATTGAAATCGCAAGATTCCGTTTCCCTTCCCGAAAGGAAATTTCATTTCCTTTCGGGAAGGAAACGGAATCTTGCGACCCCATAAAGAAAGGCTTACAAACGCTCTGGAAAGGAGATAGGATCAAATGAAATCCAATTGAAAAAAAGCCAAAAAAATGCAGAAAATTGGGAGTTTTAGTGTCTTCAAGAAATGGTCTGTGAGGAAATGAGCTGCATTGCAAAGGACCAAAACATGCCAAAACTAAGCTCCAGACGTTGCCAAAGCAGGGGAAAATGGCAAGGAGCAAGACACAACGTGGAGGAGAGGATAGGAGGAACATGGTATGGACACTTAAAAATCTAAAATTAAAAAAGAAAAAATTTTCCCATATTCTATGAAATGGAGGCACATGCAGCAAAGCTTGCCAAAAGTGATCCCCGCTGAAGGCCAAAAGAGAAAAGAAGGACTTTCAAACAGGCTGGAATGGAGATACCAGCTACGGAATTGCAATTGGAGGAGAAAAAAAAAAATTTGGGAAATTTGGGCAATTTAGTGACTCTAAGAAATGGACCGGGATTATAGCAGAGCAGTGCAAAATACCAAAACATGCCAAAACTAAGCTTCCAGACATTGCCAAAGCAGTGGAAAATTGCAAGGAGCAAGACACAACGTGGAGGGGAAGATATAAAAGACATGGCATGGATGCTTAAAAAAATGGAAAAAAAAAGAAAAAAATCTTCCCAAAGTCAAAGGCATCAAAAGTCATGGCATGTCATCTAGGGCAGGGACATGCACCAAAGATTCCTCTCTTGGTCCCCATTGAAATCGCAAGATTCCGTTTCCCTTCCCGAAAGGAAATTTCATTTCCTTTCGGGAAGGAAACGGAATCTTGCGACCCCATAAAGAAAGGCTTACAAACGCTCTGGAAAGGAGATAGGATCAAATGAAATCCAATTGAAAAAAAGCCAAAAAAATGCAGAAAATTGGGAGTTTTAGTGTCTTCAAGAAATGGTCTGTGAGGAAATGAGCTGCATTGCAAAGGACCAAAACATGCCAAAACTAAGCTTCCAGACGTTGCCAAAGCAGGGGAAAATGGCAAGGAGCAAGACACAACGTGGAGGAGAGGATAGGAGGAACATGGTATGGACACTTAAAAATCTAAAATTAAAAAAGAAAAAAATTTTCCCATATTCTATGAAATGGAGGCACATGCAGCAAAGCTTGCCAAAGTGATCCCCGCTGAAGGCCAAAAGAGAAAAGAAGGACTTTCAAACAGGCTGGAATGGAGATACCAGCTAAGGAATTGCAATTGGAGGAGAAAAAAAAAAAATTTGGGAAATTTGGGCAATTTAGTGACTCTAAGAAAATGGACCGGGATTATAGCAGAGCAGTGCAAAATACCAAAACATGCCAAAACTAAGCTTCCAGACATTGCCAAAGCAGTGGAAAATTGCAAGGAGCAAGACACAACGTGGAGGGGAAGATATAAAAGACATGGCATGGATGCTTAAAAAAAATGGAAAAAAAAAAAGAAAAAAATCTTTCCCAAAGTCAAAGGCATCAAAAGTCATGGCATGTCATCTAGGGCAGGGACATGCACCAAAGATTCCTCTTTGGTCCCCATTGAAATCGCAAGATTCCGTTTCCCTTCCCGAAAGGAAATTTCATTTCCTTTCGGGAAGGAAACGGAATCTTGCGACCCCATAAAGAAAGGCTTACAAACGCTCTGGAAAGGAGATAGGATCAAATGAAATCCAATTGAAAAAAAGCCAAAAAAATGCAGAAAATTGGGAGTTTTAGTGTCTTCAAGAAATGGTCTGTGAGGAAATGAGCTGCATTGCAAAGGACCAAAACATGCCAAAACTAAGCTCCAGACGTTGCCAAAGCAGGGGAAAATGGCAAGGAGGAAGACACAACGTGGAGGAGAGGATATGAGGAACATGGTATGGACACTTAAAAATCTAAATTAAAAAAGAAAAAAATTTCCCCATATCTATGAAATGGAGGCAGGCACATGCAGCAAAGCTTGCCAAAAGTGATCCCCGCTGAAGGCAAAAGAGAAAGAAGGACTTTCAAACAGGCTGGAATGGAGATACCAGCTAAGGAATTGCAATTGGAGGAGAAAAAAAAAAAATTTGGGAATTTGGGCAATTTAGTGACTCTAAGAAAATGGACCGGGATTATAGCAGAGCAGTGCAAAATACCAAAACATGCCAAAACTAAGCTTCCAGACATTGCCAAAGCAGTGGAAAATTGCAAGGAGCAAGACACAACGTGGAGGGGAAGATATAAAAGACATGGCATGGATGCTTAAAAAAAATGGAAAAAAAAAAAGAAAAAAATCTTTCCCAAAGTCAAAGCATCAAAAGTCATGGCATGTCATCTAGGGCAGGGACATGCACCAAAGATCTCTCTTGGTCCCCATTGAAATCGCAAGATTCCGTTTCCCTTCCGAAAGGAAATTTCATTTCTTTCGGGAAGGAAACGGAATCTTGCGACCCCATAAAGAAAGGCTTACAAACGCTCTGGAAAGGAGATAGGATCAAATGAAATCCAATTGAAAAAAAGCCAAAAAAATGCAGAAAATTGGGAGTTTTAGTGTCTTCAAGAAATGGTCTGTGAGGAAATGAGCTGCATTGCAAAGGACCAAAACATGCCAAAACTAAGCTCCAGACGTTGCCAAAGCAGGGGAAAATTGCAAGGAGCAAGACACAACGTGGAGGAGAGGATAGGAGGAACATGGTATGGACACTTAAAAATCTAAAATTAAAAAAGAAAAAATTTTCCCATATTCTATGAAATGCAGGAGGCACATGCAGCAAAGCTTGCCAAAGTGATCCCGCTGAAGGCCAAAAGAGAAAAGAAGGACTTTCAAACAGGCTGGAATGGAGATACCAGCTACGGAATTGCAATTGGAGGAGAAAAAAAAAAAATTTGGGAAATTTGGGCAATTTAGTGACTCTAAGTAAATGGACCGGGATTATAGCAGAGCAGTGCAAAATACCAAAACATGCAAAACTAAGCTTCCAGACATTGCCAAAGCAGTGGAAAATTGCAAGGAGCAAGACACAACGTGGAGGGGAAGATATAAAAGACATGGCATGGATGCTAAAAAAAAATGGAAAAAAAAAAAAGAAAAAATCTTTCCCAAAGTCAAAGGCATCAAAAGTCATGGCATGTCATCTAGGGCAGGGACATGCACCAAAGATTCCTCTCTTGGTCCCATTGAAATCGCAAGATTCCGTTTCCTTCCCGAAAGGAAATTTCATTTCCTTTCGGGAAGAAACGGAATCTTGCGACCCCATAAAGAAAGGCTTACAAACGCTCTGGAAAGGAGATAGGATCAAATGAAATCCAATTGAAAAAAAGCCAAAAAAATGCAGAAAATTGGGGAGTTTTAGTGTCTTCAAGAAATGGTCTGTGAGGAAATGAGCTGCATTGCAAAGGACCAAAACATGCCAAAACTAAGCTCTCCAGACGTTGCCAAAGCAGGGGAAAATGGCAAGGAGGAAGACACAACGTGGAGGAGAGGATATGAGGAACATGGTATGGACACTTAAAAATCTAAAATTAAAAAGAAAAAATTTTCCCATATTCTATGAATGGAGGCACATGCAGCAAAGCTTGCCAAAAGTGATCCCCGCTGAAGGCCAAAAGAGAAAAGAAGGACTTTCAAACAGGCTGGAATGGAGATACCAGCTAAGGAATTGCAATTGGAGGAGAAAAAAAAAAAATTTGGGAAATTTGGGCAATTTAGTGACTCTAAGAAAATGGACCGGGATTATAGCAGAGCAGTGCAAAATACCAAAACATGCCAAAACTAAGCTTCCAGACATTGCCAAAGCAGTGGAAAATTGCAAGGAGCAAGACACAACGTGGAGGGGAAGATATAAAAGACATGGCATGGATGCTTAAAAAAAATGGAAAAAAAAAAAAGAAAAAAATCTTCCCAAAGTCAAAGGCATCAAAGTCATGGCATGTCATCTAGGGCAGGGACATGCACCAAAGATTCCTCTCTTGGTCCCATTGAAATCGCAAGATTCCGTTTCCCTTCCGAAAGGAAATTTCATTTCCTTTCGGGAAGGAAACGGAATCTTGCGACCCATAAAGAAAGGCTTACAAACGCTCTGAAAGGAGATAGGATCAAATGAAATCAATTGAAAAAAGCCAAAAAAATGCAGAAAATTGGGAGTTTTAGTGTCTTCAAGAAATGGTCTGTGAGGAAATGAGCTGCATTGCAAAGGACCAAAACATGCCAAAACTAAGCTCCCAGACGTTGCCAAAGCAGGGGAAAATGGCAAGGAGCAAGACACAACGTGGAGGAGAGGATAGGAGGAACATGGTATGGACACTTAAAAATCTAAAATTAAAAAAAGAAAAAATTTTCCCATATTCTATGAAATGGAGGCACATGCAGCAAAGCTTGCCAGAAGTGATCCCGCTGAAGGCCAAAAGAGAAAAGAAGGACTTTCAAACAGGCTGGAATGGAGATACCGCTAAGGAATTGCAATTGGAGGAGAAAAAAAAAAATTTGGGAAATTTGGGCAATTTAGTGGACTCTAAGAAAATGGACCGGGATTATAGCAGAGCAGTGCAAAATACCAAAACATGCCAAAAACTAAGCTTCCAGACATTGCCAAAGCAGTGGAAAATTGCAAGGAGCAAGACACAACGTGGAGGGGAAGTATAAACGACATGGCATGGATGCTTAAAAAAAATGGAAAAAAAAAAGAAAAAAAAATCTTT